>NW_006399880.1:5151277-5157963 GCF_000299155.1 Elephantulus edwardii | reverse complement strand
CACAATAGCCCCTGCTCCAGCAGGGTCCTGGATCCAACGGGATCCGAAAAGTCAAGGTCAAGTTCCCACCCACCCACTAACCTCTAGCTGGTCTGCAGAGTTCACAGAAGCCAGCTGGCTGGCTCGTTTTGGGCAGTTGGTGTAGCCCAAGAGAGAGATTAGCAAAATTTAAGAGAACAGCAAGCAACAAGTGCTGGCAAGGTTGTGGAGAAACTGGAACCCTTAATCACTGTTGGTGGGAGTGTAAAATGGTGCAAAATCTGTGGAAGGTGGTGTGGCGCTTTCTCAAAAAGTTGCAAATAGAAATACCAATTGACCCAGCAATTCCACTACTGTGAATATATCCCAAAGAGACCATAACTGACATCCAAGCAGATATATGCACACCCATGTTATAGCAGCTTTGTTCACAATAGCAAGAAGTTGGAAACAAACTAAGTGCCCATCAATAAACAAATGGATAAAGAAGTTGTAGTATATTCACACAATGGAATACTATGCTGCCTTGAAAAACAAGGAACTCATGCAATATTGTTCAAAATGGGTGGCCCTGGAGGACATTATGCTGAGTGAAGTATCTCAGTCACAAAAGGACAAATACTTCATGGTGCCACTGTTGTAAAATAGAACTGAAATCGGGGTTGGAGGGAGACTTAGAAAGATGGGATAAATAATGTATACTGCATTGAAACAGATGAGGGAGAAAACTGTTTGAAAGGGATTTGTGATTAGGTATTTCTGTCATGACAGGAGTCCAGAACGAAGGCTGCATAGTGGAGTAGAACTGGGGGAGAGAGACTGTAAAACAAGGAAAGAATTTTCTTTTTCTTTTCAAAGAGGGAAATGTACTGGGCAGGAAGGGTGGGTGAGGAGAAAATTGCAACAATGAATGAATGGAAATCCAAGGTCTCTATAAATTTTCATTGAAATTCATAATTTGAAAATTTTCACAATATATGAACAACTAGTGAGAAAGCTATTATGAGAAGCAGGGATTATCAAACTTTAATGTAGGTATGAATCATATGGTGGGGTAGGGACAGACAGTTATTGCTGTTATTGTGAGTTGTCCGTGAATTAACTAGAATTCAAGGTGGCTTTGTATATAACAGAACAAAACTCCAGTTCCACACCACCGTCATGATTGCCAATGTGTCTGAGTCTATTGGTGCAGCTATTGTGTTAGTACATCTTGTTATATGCCATCGAGTCACCTGCAACTCAGAGCAATCTATGTACAATAGCTCTAAACCCTTCTCTATCCTAACCCAGTTTTACTAACTCTGACACAGCTAATCCCACTACTTCAGTCACCATTTCAATCAATCTCATCTGAGGTCTTCCTCTCCTGCACTGTCCTTTCACCCTTCCAATCATAATGTCCTACAAAGACTGGTGCCTTTTGGCTACATGCCCAAAGTATGTGAGACAGTGCTTCAAAATCTTTTTTTTTATATTATTATTAAATTTTATTAGTTTCAATGAACATTCACAGGGATTCTGGGCTTTCACTCCTTCATTGCCGCACCATTCTCTCTACCTCCTCCCCAGTTTGTTCTTCTTCCCCGCCATCCGAATGTCTGTTTTAAATGTCCAATTGCCACAGTGCTTGTCAAAGTCAGTTCTGATTAATCTCCTTTGTCGGTGTGTCCTTTGCCATTCCCTATCACTCCTCCCTGAGAGAGACTTCACCCTGAGTCATAAGGAAAAGGGGATGGCGTATTCTCTTAGCTACTTCCTGCTGAAAAGGGACGCTGTGGGTTTCAGGGTGAAGATCTTCTCTCACTACTCTAAAGGGCCCCTTTGGCAGTAGGAAACACATAGACTATTATTCAAAATCTTTGCCATTAAGGGAAATTTGGTTTCACCCTCTCCAAGACAGACCTATTTATTTACTTGGCACTCAATGGTATGTTCAAGACTCTTCTCCAGCACCACAACTCAAAGGCATCAAATCTTCTGTCTCCTTAGTCATTGTCCAGCTCTTTGATGTACAGCAAGTTATTGCAAAGACCATGGCTTTGATCAGGTGCACCTGTTGGTCTCTAAACTGACATCATTGCTCTTTAGTACTTTGGAAAGGTCCCTGGCAGCAGACTTCCCCAAAATAATTTGTCTCTTGATTTCCTGATAGCTAGTGCCAAGAGTGTTGATTGTGGAGCCACGCAAGCTAAAATTGTTAACCACCTCAGTTTCCTCTCCATCCATCATGGTGCCTCGAATTGCCCTAGTGGAGAGAAACTTTGTCTTCTTAATGTTAAGCATCAATCCATATTGAAGACTACAGTTCCTGACCTTCTGCAGTAAATGCTTCAGGTCTTCCTCAGTTTTGGCAAGCAAGTTTGTATCATCTGCATAATGCAAATTGTTGATGAGTCTTCCTTCAAACCTGATGCCACACTCCTCTTCATTAAGTCTGATTTATCAGATTATTTGTTCAGCATAAAGATTGAACAAATGTGTTGGATAAAGATACAACTCTGATGAACAACTTTTCTAATTTTAAACCATGCTATGTCCCCTTACTCTTTTCAAACAACTACTTCTTGCTCTATGTACAGGTCCAATGTGAGCATAATTAAGTGTTCTGGGATTCCTATTCTCAGTGTAATCCACAGTTAATTATAATCCACATTGTCAAATACCTTACTCAATGCATATTTCCATGCATAGTTAATGAAACACAAGTCAGCACCTTTCTAGTATTCTCTGCTTCCCATCCAAATGCCAAGATTTATCATATCATTCCATGGACTCTTCTCACTCCTGCTTGACTTACAGGGAAATTCCCATCCCAGTTAATTCTTGAATAATTTTCATCAAGATTTTACTTTCATGTGATATTGTTGATATTGCTTGATAATTTTCTCATTCTACTGGACCACCTTTACTTGGAATAGGCAAAAATATAACTCTCTTCCAGTCAATTTATTGGGTAGCTATCTTCCAAAATTCTTTACATTAAGTGAGTTAATACATCCAGGGCTGCATTTGTTTGTTGAAAGATCTCAACTAGTTCTCCTAAAAGCATTTTTTGGTCAATGCTTTCAGTGTAGCTTGGATTTATCCCTTCATTACCGTTGTATTTTTTTATATACTGCCTCTTGAAATTCTTCCATGCCAACCATTTATTTTGTTACAGTGATTCTGTATTCCTTACATCTTCTTTTGATGTGTCCTACATCATTTAATTATTTGTCTGTAGAACCTTTGATTATTGAAACTCAAGGCTTAAATTTTCCTTCAGTTCTTTCAGCTTGGAAAAGAAATGCTGAACATGCTCCTTATTTTTAAATTTTCTAATTCTCAGTCTTTACAAATTTGGTTCTAGTATTTTATTTTCTCAGTTGCACTTTGAAGTCTTCTTCATGTTTTTAAGTGCAGTCAAGTACAACTCACAGTGACCCTATGAACAAAAGATCTTAACCCTGTATTATCCTGTGCTATCTTCACGCTTCCTGACACACTAGAACTCCTTGAGGCAGTCACCATGCCAATCCACCTGGTCAAAGGAAACCCTCTCCTTCACCGACCCTCAACCCTTCCAAGCATCATGTCTCTCTTCAAGGAATAGTCACTTCTAGTAACATGGCCAAAGTATGTGAAGGCTCCAAAGAGCACTCCAGCTGCACCCTCTTCAAGATATATTTGTTTGTTCTTTTGGTCATCCATGCGATGTTCAGTGCTCTTCTCTAACACCACAGCTTAGAGGCATCAATTCTTCTTCTGTTATCCGTATTTATTATCCAGTACTCAGATGCACAGCAAGTAATTGGGAAGACTATGGCTTAAATCGGGTGCACCTTAGTACTCAAACTGACATCATTACTCCTCAATAATTTGGAGAGGTCTCTAACTGCAGACATTACCAGTGTCTCCTTATTTCCTGACTGCTGGTACCTAGAGTGTTGATTGTTGATCCAAATAAGATGAAGCCGTTGATAGTTTCAATCTCTTCTCCATCCATCATTATGATGCCTGTTGGTCCAGTGGTAAGAATCTCTGTTTTCTTGATATTGAGATGCAATCCTTACTGAAGATTCCATTCCTTGATCCCTGTAAACACGAGAGGAATGCAGATAGTTCAATTGTCTTACATGATCATTTTCCAAAAGCTCATTAAAAATATAAGAAAGAAAGGGAGGTGGGAATCACAACTGATGTCACAAGAGATTCTCAAATTTGGTATAGAAAGTAGAGCAGCAGAAGCAATCTGTGGAGGATGAGGTACAACATGTCCATGGATGGAGCTGGCCCAGAAAACTTTCCACTTTCCTCCCAATAAAGGCAGAAAAGAATGGGGGGGGGGGGAGGGAGAATGGTTCCAACAGTTCTGCACATTGTTTTCTAGTCTCTAGGAATATTTTCCCATTTCCAGGTGGGAGTTATCGATCTCCCTTCCTGGAATCTTAAACAAAATTCAAAACAACTTCTAAACAAAAAGATCTTTACTTCCCCAGTTCTCAACCTCATTGTCTTGAGAGAAATGAGCCAAGAGTCTGCTCTTCTGATGACTTTCACAGCCAAGCCTTACAGAGAATCACACCCCAACCTTACTCTGGCAGCTTCCCAGGGCCACCAATTGTCATGGACATCCCCATGGGTGAAGCATCTTACCTGCTATTGAATTCTTTCTTAGTTTATTTACAGAAGACAAGAAGATTGTATCTGATTGAATTTCCCTTGGGCTTCTAAAGTGGCCTACGGCTCAAAGGTCTTTTCTAAGCACTGGCTTCATCAGCATCCAACTGGACAAAGTGAAAAGAATCTTTGAAGGAAAAAAAATATGAGAGGGACAACATTCAAGTGCACTGCCAGAGAGGCTGAGCAGCGTCTCCAGGGGAATTTCATCAGCCCAACAAACTTGACAGAGGAGTGATATATGTCCATTTTACATATGAAATGGAGATTTGAGAAGATGAGTAAACTTCCAAAGAAGATTTAGCTATTAAGCAAAAGGACTGTGATTTAGAATCAAACTGGCTGAACCCTAAGCCTAGGTTCTTAAGATATTAAGCTATTCTTTGGTTAAAATAATAATGTTAGCTACCTTTACAGATCCTTGTCACACAGAGAGTGAAAGGAATACTAAAGGTTTTAAAGATATTTCAGCAAATACTTGTTAAGCACTGAGCACAGGTCAAATAGAGCTCTGATAGTCTAGTCCATGTGGAATTGCACTGCGAACTCAGTGGTGAGGCCTGTCTGGTGGTTCAAGTCCACCAGTGATTGCACAGCATAAGATGGACCATCTCTTCCTATGTGATTTACATTTAAGTCCAATGGAGAGTTAGCTATGAGTTGCTTCCTATTTGATGACAATGAGTTGAGTTGTTAAGTTGTTGATGGGCCAAACACTCATCTAGATAGGTAGAGGGAAAGATGGACAGTGGTAAAGCTACCAGGTCCTTTCATACAAGTAACAATATAGTAGAGGAGAGAAATGATAAACAAGCAATAAATTAATCAGTGATGGTGTAAAGGAGTAAGTTGCAAACGGATAGAAAGTGAAGGAATATAAGTTAGGAAATCCTGGTTTAGGGTCTTTCTCTCCCTTACCATCGATGTACCTTTCTAAGCAAGATGTCCCTTCCAAGAAATAACTTCTACAAGGAATAACCTAGAAACATGTCCAAAGTATGTAAGACAAAGAAGCTTCATTATCTTTGCCTCCAGGGGGCATTCTGGATGCACCTTCTCCAAGACCTATCTGTTCGTTCTTTCAGAAGTCTATGGGATAGTCAACACTCTTCTCCAACTCCACAATTAGGAATGCTTAATATGTCATCCACCGATCCAATTGCCACTTTCCATCAAGCAGAGATGGCTATTATCTGCTCAAGACTAAAGAAGAATTTGTAAGCAGGACTGGAAGTGTAACTGTCTTTCCACAGTCTACTCTCTGGTCAGTCATCTCAGTATCATTTTGTTGTTCTGTCATCAACTATCCTTTAGGCTCCAGGATCCAGGAAGGTAAGGCATGCTTTCCCTGCTCTCCTATGATGATTCCACAACTTAGGAACCTTACCCACCTCTCCTTAGGGCCCAGTGAGCAAACTGGCTGGACTGGGCTTCACAGACGAGGTAGAAGGTCCAACAGGTGGCAGCACTGAGGGGCCTCCCCCACCTGCCACATCCACTTGCAGCCCTGTAAGGAATGTTGAGCTTTTTCTATTTTGCTTTGCTGACATGAGAAGTTGAGTCTAAGAAAAGGGCCAGGATTCATCTGGCTCACGGCTCCGAACTAGCGGTGAGTTCCAGGGTATGTGACTGATCTCCAGGCAGGGCAGGGACACCTGATCAGCAGAACGTGGGCTCTCGCTGCACCCCACTCTGCTCCCTGTGTCCGCATCCCCTTTGGGCTCCAAATGACTGGGCTGCAAGAACCACTGCGCATGAGCAGCCCCGCCAGCAAACCACTGCTCAGGGCTGGGCTCCCTGCTGCAGAAGCACCCAAATCTTCTCCTCTCTTCCTTTTCTCCCTTTTCTTCATGAGTCTTCCTAGCCCACTTGCCTTCAAAATCAGTGGTGATTGTCAAACCTGAGAGAAAAGCAGAGGAAGAGGATCTGAAGGATAAAGAGGAAGAGATCTGAGGATAAAGAGCTGGCACAGACTGCCTTTTCTCCCCCAGGTGTTGTTGTTGTTATGTGCCATCAAGTCCTTTGCGACTCATAGCGACCCTATG
>NW_006399880.1:5129194-5149792 GCF_000299155.1 Elephantulus edwardii | reverse complement strand
AGATAGATTTGTTGTTGTTATGTGCCAACTAGTCATCTACTAATCATAATGATCAATACAATAGCTCTGAAGCCTGCCCTGTCCTGAGCCAGCCTCACTGACTCTGACACACTTATCCCCATTACACATTACCGTGTCAATCAATCCATCTTATCCAAGATCTTCCTCTCCTGTGCTGTCCCTCTGCCCTTCCAAGCATGCTGTCCTTCCCCAAGGATTGATCCCTCCTGGGCATGTGCCCAAAATATGTGCAATGGAGCTTCAAAACCCTTGCCTCCAGGGAGAAACTTGGTTTTGCCTTCTCCAAAACAGACCTGTTTGTTTTCTTTGCAGTCTATGGTATGTTCAGTACTCTTCTCCAGCACCATAACTCAAAAGTATCAATTCTTCTTCGGTCATATGTAGTCATTGTCCAGCTCTCTGATTCATAGCAAGTAATTGCAAAGGATCAGGCACGCCTTAGTCTCTAGGCTGACATCATTGCACTTTAGCACTTTAGAGAGGTCTCTGACAGTGCATCTCCCCAGTGGAATTTGTCTTCTGCTTTCCTGACTGATGGTGCCAAGAGTGTTAATTGTGGAGCCAAGCAAGTTGAAATTGTTAAAAATCTCAGTCTCTTCTACATTTATCATGGGCCAATGGTGAGAATCTTTTCTTGATGTTGAGCTTCAATCCATATTGAAAACCATAGTCTTTGACCTTTTGCAGCAACACTTCAGGTCCTCCTCAGTTTCAGTAAGCAAGGTTATGACCTCTGTATAATTTAGGTTCTTGAGTCTTCCTCCAATCTTGATCCTCATAAAGGCCAGCCTCCTGAATGATCTGTTCCGCATATAGATTGAAAGGGTATAAAGGTAGGACACATCCCTGACTCCTTCTTTCCTGATTTTGAACCATGCACTGTTTCCTTGCCCGGTTCTGACAGCCCTTTCCTGTTCCAGATGTAGGTTTTGCGCCTACATCTCATTCTCTCTGGGTATATTCCAAGCAGTGGGATAGCTGAATCATAAGGAAATTTCTATGTTCAGCTTTTTTAGGAAACGCCAAACTGCCATTTTACAATCCCATCAGTAGTGTATAAGAGTTCCTTTCTCACAGCATCCTCACCAACATTTATTACTTGCTGTCCTGTTAAACTTTGCCACTGTTCCTGGGGTAAGATAATATCATTGTGATTTTGATTCACATCTCTCTTACTGCCAGTGATTTGGATCATTTTTTCATATGTATGTTGGCCATTTAAATATCTTCTGTGAAAATTCTTTGCATGCCTATTGTCCATTTTGTGATTATGTTATCAGTCTTTTTTTCTTTTGGAGGCCCTGGAAGATTCTGTAAACTTTTGAAATGATACCCTTTCTGAAACGGTATTGCCAATTCCCCCCCCCCCCAATCAATAGGTTTTCTTTTCACTCTGCTGGGAAAAAGTTTTGGATGTGCACAGGGATTTAATCTTTAAAAGGTCCCATTTGAGGAGTGATAGGGAATGGCAAAGGACACACTGACAAATGAGATTAATCAGAACTGGCTTTGACAAGCACTGTGGCAACTGGACAATTAAAACAGACTTTCAAGGGGGGAGGGAAAAGAAGAACAAACTGGGGAGGAGGGTAGAGAAAATAGTGTAACAATGAATGAATGAAAACCCCAAATCTCTGTAAATGTTCATTAAAATTAATAAAATTTAATAATTGAAAAAAGATAAAAAAATAAATAAAAGGTCCCATTCATCAATTTTATCCTCTCAGAGATTGTGCACTGTATTTGGCAGTCTCTTGATGTCATTGACTAGGCCATCTAAGCTTGATCCCAGTTTGTCTTTGATGATCTTTATGGTTTGGGGTTTTAGTCCCAGGTCTCTGATCCATCTTGAGTTGATTATTGTGTATGGTGTGAGATGTGAATCCTATTTCAGCTTTCTGCAGGAAGTAGTCCAATTTTGCCAGCACCATTTGTTGAAGAGGTTGTGATTTTCCTATTTGATAGGTTTTATTTGCTTGTTGATTATCAGTTGATCATAGAAAGCTGGGTCTTTTTCTAGGTTCTCAGTTCTGTACCATTGGTCTATGTTCCTATCATTGTAGCAGCATCACGCTGTTTTGGTTGCTACCACTTTGTAGTAGGTTTTGAGGTCAGGGAGTGCTATGCTTCCCACTTGATATTTGTTTTTCAAAAGTGCTTTGCTTATTTGGGGTCTCTTTCCTTTCCAAATAAACTTGACAATTTCCCTTTCAATCTCCTTGAAAAATGAATTTGGTATCTGTCTTGGTATTGCATTGAACACATAGACTGCTTTTGGTAGGATTGTCATTTTCACAATATTGAGTCTTCCTATCCATGAACAGAGCACATTTTTCCATTATTTAGGTCTTTTATTGTGTCTTGCAGAAATGCTCTGTAGTTTTCTTTGCATAGGTCTTTTACATCTCTTGTTAGGTTCACTTCCAAGTATCTTAATTTGTGGTTGGCCATTGTAAATGGTATTGCTTTCTTGGTTTCCTTCTCTGAGTTATCTTTGTTACTGTATAGGAATCCCACTGATTTTTGGTTATTCATCTTATATTCTGCCAGTCTATTAAATTGGTCTACTAGCTCTAACAGGAATGGGAGGGTTTTTTGGTTGAGTTTTTGTTTGTTGTTGTTGGTTTGTTTGTTGGGTTTTTGGGGGTTTTTTTTTTGTTAGTTGTTTGGGTTTTCTGTGTATACTATCTTATCATCTGCATATACCAATAGTTTAACCATCTCTTTGCCTATCTGGACCCCTTTTATTTCCTTTTCTTGTCATATTGGGGATTGTTTTTACCAATTCCTTCAGAGCATCTTGAACCTCCTCTTTCATTACTATGTCTCTTAATATGTTGTTCCATAAAATTCTTCTGTTGAGCCAATTCTTTTTTGTATAGTGACTCTGTATTCTCCTTCTATCTTTTTTTAATGTTTCTTGTGTGATACAACGTTCTGCCCACAGCATCCTTAAGTATTACAATTCAAGGCTCAGGTTTGTTCTTCAGTTTCTTCAGCTTAAGAAATTCCAAACAAGTTTATCTATTTTGATTTTCTGACTCTAGCTCTTTGCACATTTCATTATAATTCTTTGCTTTGTCTTCTTGAGTTATCCTCTGAACTCTTCTGTTTGGCTCCTTTATTTCCTGATATCTTTCCTTTGCTTTGGCTTTTTGGGGTTCTAGTGCAATATTCAGAAGAAAAAGTCTCTTGGCAAATAAAAACAAAGTTGGAGAACTCACATTTTCTAACTTAAAAACCAACATTATATTGGAGGCTCTAATCTTTGATCTACTTCAATAAGTGTCTCAAGTCTTCTTCACTTTCTGCAAGCAAGATTGTGTCATCTGTATGATGTATATTATTGACTATTTTTCCTCTAATTCTACTGCCACCATCTTCTTCATATAACCCAGTCTCTTAATTATTTGCTCAGCATATAGATTTAAGCCATGCAGTGTTCCCTTGGTGGATGTACAAGTTTTACATGAATACAATGAAGTGTTTTAGAATCACCATTCTTCTCAAGTCAAAGTAAAAAATTGGGTGATGAGTTGAATTGGCACAGCAGTCTGCTTAACACCGCAGAGACTGAGAATTGCAAAGTAACGGTCAAGATTTCTTACTCTTGTGCATGGGGGCAATATGAGTGAGAAGGACTCTGGCATCTAACAACACACCACATCTGATGATGAACAACTTGGACCTTTAGAGAGATAGCAACATGTGCACGGTATAGAGAAACCAGTACATTCTAATTTCCTATAGTTTCTCTGAACCCAGAAAGTGCACCACACTTGCCTTTGAAACGAGAGTTTCTACAACTGCGCTGAAATCTAATCCAATAATAATAGCAATACATGCCTGTGCAACATCTTAGACTTGCCACTTTCTTTCTGCACTTCTGCATGAACAATTTCTCTGGTGGATCAGTGGTAAGGAGTTGTACGACAATAGCAATGACATGAGGTTTGAATCCACCAGTTGATCCTCTGGATAAATATGGGTAATCTATGTAATTTACAGCCTCTGAAAACATGTTGGGGGATCAGCTATAAGTCAGTTTCAACTCAATGGTACATAACAGCAGAAAAAATGAACACAAAACTGTCTCCTGTTAGGGAGATGTTAAAGATATTCCAAATGTCTATGCTTTCCAAACTACTGCAGCACCCCATCATCTCTAGCATCAACCTCTCCTCCTCCCCTCAGAACTTTTCCTCCCATTTGGGGATCTGGAATTCACGGAAATGTCTCACAGCACCCATTAACTCTCAGAAATATGGCTTGTACAGTTGTGGAGGCTGGTAAATTCTTACTCCATCAGTCAGACATTAGGCTGGAAGCTTCTCCTGGACTCTGTGGTTGCAGAGTCTGACAAACCCATGTCAGCTGGTTGTTGACTCACAAGACTGTGGATGCTGGAGAAACAGTTCAGGCAATAGACAAACTGCTGTCTCAAGTTCCAAGAATTGGAAGTCAGAGGATAACAAGTTTGATGCAGAATCTAAAGTAAGCAAGAGCTTCACCCAAGCATTCATATATACTGGCTGCAGACCATACCCTCAAGGAAACTCCACTTACTTGAGCAAGGCAGTGCAAGGAAATGTAAGGCAATGATTAGGGAATTGAGTTACGCCCTCTAGGAAGACATGGCTCAAGAAACAGCCCACTCTACTCCTGCTTCATGTACATAACCGACAAATGAAACTATAACCATGGGCATAGAAGCGCATCACAAAATAAAGAATCACCAAATGAAGGACAGCTGGCTACAAAACAGAAGATGATTGCATAATTACCAACCAAATTACATCATTGCATAACTGCCAAACCACTGAAAATCATGTCCCAGACCAATGGACGCATAACTTAAACCATTACAAGTAATACATCTTGTTTGTATTAGTAGCAGCTGTCCAATACCCCATAGGCCCACAAATATCTAATTTGCATAGTCTCACTCAATCATGGTATAAACGTCACAATGGAAAGGTCATATGAAGCAATTCACTGCACTGCAGTAATATAGTCATGTTCCTCAGTAAGACCTAACACCAGCTCAGCAGTGGAGACTTAGAACTCAAACTCATTATAGAGAGAATTCATGGATGCTGTGATGCAAAAGCTGAGCCACTGGTGTGTAAAGTGCCATAAGAGTTACCCATGGTGAACAGGTTTTAGTAGAGTTCCCAGATTAACACAGACTAGGAAGCAGGATTGGCCATTCACTTCTTCAATAACAGGCCTCCAAATACCCTATGAACATGGTGACTGCCACAATGGACTCTAGTGTGTCAGGAACTGAGAAAATGGCACAGGATAGGATGGGGTTCAGATCTGCTGTTCATAGGGTATCTATGAGTTGTCCTCGAGTCAATGGCACCTATCGATAATATCAACGTAACTGGCACTGCGGTTGGTTTTCTGAGGCTGTAAGTCACACAGGAGGAGACTACCCATATTTTCCGCACAGAACCGGTAGTGGATTGGAACCGTCAGAAAGGTTCCTCATTTTGGTTAGTGGTTTTTGTTCCTTGTTCAGCATAATAGAGTCAAAACCAACCAAGAGCTGACCCTTCAGTGGGTTTTCAGAGGTAATAAATCACATGCAAGGAGATTGACCATCTCTCTCCCACGGAGCAACTCTATATATACTACGCCACCAGAGCTCCCTTGTATCGGTGGAGAACCGGGTTAAAGGATTGCTGACTAGGTCAAAATGAGAATGAATATGCCTCTGCCAATCGTACGCTCTTTAATCAAATGAAAGCAAAGCTCTTCTCTTCACCCCTACTTTTTCCTTAAACCTACACAGTTATCACTTTTCCAGGAAAAGCACAAGACATTCTATAAATGAAAAAGCTAGAACAGACAATTACATAATAAGTGAATTGAGCTCTGGACAGAAGAAAACATATTAAGACCTGAAACCATGGCTTATAATTGGTTGTGAATCATTATTAAAAGAATTGCTAAGGACATATATGTGGAATACCAGGAATGTCTGGGCACTAAAAGAATTATTATAAACACTAAGTATTTATACCTATCCTGTTAGGTTCTAAAGGAGACTTAGTAGCACAACAGTTAAGTTTTCCATTGATAATGTAAAATTCAGGAGTTTAGACCTATAAGGTGGTTTCACAGGAAAAAGGAAGAGCTGTCTGCTCCCATGAAGATGCATAGCCTTAGAAATCCTGTAGAAAAGTTTACTCTTCCCTCTGCATATAAATTGAAGAGATATAGAGAAAGGATGCACCTTGAAACACTCCTTTCCTGATTTTGAACCATGAAGTTTTTTCTTGCTCTGTTCTTGCATCTGTTTCCTGGTCCAAGTATGGGTTTCATATGAACACAATCAAATGTTCTGGGATTCTCGTTCTTCTCAAGATTCTCGTTCCTCAACAGCCACAAGCTGTTGTTATTCCCACAGTCAAATGCCTTTGCAGAGTCATTAACACACAAATAGATATTCTTCTGATACTCGTTGCCTTCAGGCAGAGTCCATCTGACATTGGCAATGATGTCCCTAGTGCCATGGCCTCTCCTAAACCCAGCTTGTATTTCTGAAAGTCTTCTGTAGATGTTCTGTTCCAATTGGTTTTGGGTAATCTTCAGCAGGACTTTGCTCACATGTTTTATTAGTATTATTGTTTGATAATTTCCATTCTATCAGATCACCGTTTCTTTGGAATGGGAATCAATATGGATCTCTTTCAGATAGTTGGCCATGTAGTTGTCCTCTAGATTTCTTGGCACAACCTGGGGAGCATGTCCAGGGCTGTGTCTCTTTGTTAAAATATATCAACTGATATTTCATTAATTTCTGGGGCCAATTTCCAGAAATTTGCCAATTCCTTCTGGGTAGCTTGAACTTCTCCTTCACCACCATTGCTTCTTGAGCATATGTTGTTTCATTAAATTCTCCTGTGTCAGCCAATTAATTTTGGTTCAGTAACTCTGTGTACTCTTTCTGTCTTCTTTTGATGCTCCCTGTCTCATCCAATACTCTGTTCATGTCATCTCCAAATATTGCAACTTGAGGCTTGAAAGAACTCAGCATTGGAATTGGAGAAAGATTCATTAACAACCTGTGTTACAACAAAACCAGATAGCACAACCTTGTACAATGAAATCAAGGAGGACTTAAAGTATTTGCTGCAGAAGGTCAAGGACTGTAGTATCAACATCAAGAAAACAAAGATTCTCACCACTGGGCTGCATCACAATAGATTAAAAAGAGACTGAGATTGTTAATTTCACGTTCCTCAAACTCACAATCAACACTCTTGGCACCAAAGTCAGGAAATCAAAAGATGAGTTACATTAAGAAAATCTACTGTCCGGAACCTCTCCAGAGTGCTGAAGAGCAGTGATGTCAGTCTGGAGACTAAGGAGTGCCTGATGGAGGTCATGGTCTTCATAATTACTTGCTATGCAGAACAGATTATCTGGGAGGCTGGGCTCTATGAAGAGAAGTGTGACGTCGGGACTGGTGGAAGATCTATTAACAATCTGCGTTATGCAGATGACACAACCCTACTTGCTGAAACTGAGGAACACCTGAAATGCTTGCTGCAGAGAGTCAAGGACTGCAACCTTCAGTATGGATTGAAGCTCAATGTCAAGAAGACAAAGATTCTCACCACTGGACCAATTGGCAGCATCAGGATGGATGGTGAAGAGATTGAGATTGTTAACAACTTCAGTCAGCTTGGCTCCATGGTCAACACCCTTGGCACCAGTAGCCAGGAAATAAAAAACATATTGCGATGGGAAAGCCTGCTGTTAGGGACCTCTCCAAAGTACTAAAGAGCAATGGTGTGTCTCTGGAGACTAAGGTGCCTCTGATATAGGCTATGGTGTTTGCAATCACTTGTTATGCATCAGAGAGTTGGACAATGACTAGGAAGGATAGAAGGAGAATTGATGCCTTTGAGCTGTGGTGCTAGAGAAGAGTATTGAATGTACTGTGGCCTTCCAAAAAAGAAAAACAGATTCATCTTGAGAGGGTTAAACCAGGCTGCTCCTTGGAGGCAAGGATTCTGAGACTTCGTCTGACATACTTTGGACATGTTGTGAGGAGAGACCGGTCCTTGGAGAAGGACATCATGCTTGGGAGGATGGAGGGATGGCGCAAGAGGGGAAGACCCTCTATGAGGTGGACTGACTCAGTGACTGGGATAATCTTGATGGGTGTGCCAGAGGCAGTGCGATTGGCACAGGATAGAGCAGGGTTTAGGGCTGTTGTACATATTAGTCACAAGCAACTCGACGGCACATAAAACAACAACAACAGCAACATGCATTATAGAGCTGGACAATAAATAAGGTTGTCAGAAAATGCCTTTGAGTTGTGGTGCTGCAGAAGAGTATTGAACACACCATAGACTAGCAAGAGAACAAGCAAGTCTGTCCAGGAGAAGGTGAAACCAAGTTGTTGCTTGAAAAAAAAATTATTTTAAAGCTTCATCTCATACCCTTTGGGCTTGTTGACAGGAGGGACCAGTCCTTGGAGAAGGGCATCATGCTTAGAAAGGTGTGAAGAGGTCAGTAAAGGAAAAGAAGATCCTGGAGGAGATGAATTGACAGTAATAGGGTGTATCAGAGACAGTGAGATTGGCTCAGGTAGCACAGGTTCAGAGTTATTGTTCATAGGGTCTCTGTGAGTCACAGTGGACTTGATGTCACATAGCAACAACAACACTCTGCCCTCTAGGTTTCTATAAGTCAGAATTGGTTGGATGGCAGTGGATTTGGCTTGGTTTTGGTGGATAAGTTGGTTAAAACCACTTCCCCTGCTGGAGAGCATTATGCTAATCGAACCTAACTCAGTCTCATAAGGACAAATATTGCATAAGACCATTATTGTAAAAATAGAAGAATAACTAGGAACCCAAGGGATGAAAAGGTGGAGGTGGAGAGTTGAGAATGGGCAGGGGTGAAACCACAGGGTTGCACTGTTTGGTGGGTGGAGGGAAAGGTTGAAGGAGATGGGAAGGATCTGGGCAAAAAGACAGGATAATGATGAGCAAGATCTAATGGTGATTAATTTTATAAAACACAATACATGAGACGATTGTATGAAATATAATATGGATGAAGAATAGTATGAAATACGGTATATAAGAACTTTGTAAGCAAACTAATTTTAAAAAAAATCAAAATAACCTACCTCCTATATCAGATTACTAAGGAATTTTCAAATTAGAAGATCTTTTAGAAAGTATTCAGGATAGAATTTATATAGCTTGCTTTTACAGACTCTTTTAGGTTTTTAAATATTTTTTTGCTTCATAAATATTTTTTAAGTAATAGATGATTTGGGAGCACAATATTGAAGAACTGTGATGGCTTACTGAGTGCTTCTTTTGAACCAAGCACTGATTTGAAGGTTTTCATTTCATCTTCACAACAATCATGTAAAGCAAGCCCTATTATTAACATCTTTTTCGAGATGGGGAAACCAAAGCACAAAATGATGATACTCTCAGCTCTCAGGTGACACAGCTGTTGTCATTTTCAGGTGGCATCGAGACAGCTCCAACACACAGCTGTGTCAACTAGAATGAAACCAGAAAGCAGAGCCAAATCCCACACCCTCCCACAATGTGCTGTGCTCACCCCCCATTACAGCCACTGTGTCCGCCCAGCTCTTGTTTCACCAGCCCTCTGCTTTACGAAGTGTGCTACCGAGGAACTGCCCTCCTGATAACATGCTCAAAGCATGTGAGAGAAATCTCACCGCCCTCGCTTCTGAGAACATTCTGGCTGCACTGCGTCCAAGACAGATTTGTTTTAGGTCACACAGCTAGGCTGTTGTAAAGCAGCAGATACAAGAAGAGCTGTTATGTTTAAAGCAGGGAAGAGGGTAGGGCTGGCAGTGGAAGAGGAGTCTGTGGTCCTTATCATTTCTCCAAAGAAACCCTGCTCAAAACCATTGGTAAGATAATCAAAACATAATCTCCGTTGTTCAAGGTCAAATTAGGATTTTAAAAGAGACAATAGTAAAGATTTTAATGGAACTTTCAGGGAACCTCTGTCCTTAGGACAAGTGATGAAGTCCTTAGGGAATGTCACAGCTAACCCTACGGTCAAGCCTCTCTTTCAGTTCAAATCCACAGCAGCTCCATAGGAGAGACATGAGCAATCTCCTCTTGTGTGATTTACAAACTCAGAAACTTAAGGGAGGGTCAGTTGTGAGTCAGTTCAGACTGGACAGCAGTGAAGCTGAAGTTTTGGCCTTAAAGAAATAAATGTAAATCTTTTTTTTTCTTCTTCTTCACATCCCCTCCAACATTTAAGAAATAAACGTAAATCTTGAGAATCAGAAACAAAGACAGATTGATTCCCAAGCCCAGAGAGTCAGTGGGAACAAATAGTCCAGAGGCCCTGGGGCGATCAGAGCAAATGGTCCAGAGGTCCTGGGGTGCACAGACCCGAGCAGGTCCTCTAATTTCCCTACGGGTGTCCTTGAGCTTTTGTGAAGTAGGGCTGAATCTAATTTCAGAAGAGCTACTTCCATGAAGAAGGCTTAGAAAATTCCTTTGCATACTTTGCATCTGGTTAAGGCCTTCTGCTTGGAGTCAAGGATGACAGTTGTGTCTCACATACTTTGGCATGTTACTTTCCTTTGAGAGAGGAAAAATAGGGGGCCAGCAAGGGACAGGAAGACCATCAATGAGATGAATCAACAGATTGATTGTGCCAATAGGCTCAAGTGTGTCAGAGATTGTGGGGATGGCACAGGAAGGACAGGGTTCAGATCTGTAGTTAATAGGGTTGCTATGAGTAGTACTCAATTCAATGGCACCTACCAACAACAAGGCTTTCTGCAGGAGGAGCCATGTGCCACACAAGTTATAGTCTCTTTTTTACTATCATGATTTGAATGAAAGTTTGCAAAGAAAATTGAGTTTTCATTCACTCATTCATATACATTCTGTTTTATTTTCTTCTCCCACCCCATTCATATGATGATATATGTCCTGTTTCAAGTTGTTAATTATGATACATATGATGTCTGAATATATATTATTATAATAAATGTTTATTCATTTCAGATTGACCTTCCCTTCACTTATTCCATGCAGTGTTCACTATTTAATCACCATAAACTACCCCCATAACCATACTATTTTATAACAATGGTTTTCTTATATAATATTTGATCTTCTGTGTCTGATTTAGCTCACTCGCCTTAATGTCCTCTTGATTCATCCACGTTGTATAGTATTTCACTAATTCTTCCTTGTCTTTCAAGGCGACTTAATATTCTATTGTGTGAATGTGCCACAGTTTCTCTATCCATTTTTTTTCATTGATGAGCACTTAGGTTGCTTCCATCTCTTTCCTATTAATGTTGCAAAAAATATGGGTGAATAGTCTTAAAGAAGGATTTAGCAATAAAAACTTGTCCCTGGACACTGATGCTCTAGGGAAAAAAAGGAAAACAACTTTATAACCAATCTTTCACAGTACAGCATTCATGAGAAGTCTATTTTTTAAAAAAATATTGATAAGTAGTTAATAGTTACAGAAAGTCAAATCATGCCAAAAACAAGAGAGAACCAACAGATGCAACATACAGGTGAACTAGAGCTTTAAGAACTTGAAATGAAGGAGAATACGAACGTTAAAATTGTTTGAAGCTGAAATTCATTGTCTCTGAGTCAGAACCACCTTATATCTGAGCCTCCACTGAGTTTCTGAGGGTGTGAATCATGTGGAGGGGATTGTCCACCTTTCTCCTGTGGAGCTGCTGGAAGATTCTGAACTTGACAGATGCCTTCATCTTTGGCTTTGCAGCATGACTTCCTTCAAAGAATAAGGAAACAAAATTGTGAGGGGGAAGAGCAGTGAGATCTCATCAGGAACAAAACAGAACTTCTAGAATGAAAATAAAAAAAACTGAAGATTCAATGGACAGTTTAAAGAGATTCAATACTGCTGAGGAGAGACTTAGTGAGCCCGAAGACAGCTCTATAGAAATCACCTAGAATATAGTGTGGAGAAATTGGGTGGAAATTACAAAAGCAAACAAGATGGAAAATAGAATGAGAAGACTGACATACTTCCACTAAGAGTTCAGGCTGAGACTGAAAAACTTGAAGCAACATTTACAGGGAGAACGGCAAAATATTAAAGAACTGAAGAAGGACAGGACTCTTCAAACTAAAATGCCAACAATTTGAAGGTGCCACAGGGCCAGGAGTGCGTTGTTCTATTTGGACACATCACCGTGAACCAGGGTCGACTTGATTGCAGTTAATGAAAACAATTACATTATCATTTAAGACTAAGAAAAAAGACAATTAAGGACTAATAGGGACTAAAACTCAAATACTTCCTGTACAAGTATCAAAGAGTCAACTTTAAGGAGAAAGAAAAGGGACAATTTTTATAAATATATGCTGTTAGATGTTGTCAAGTAAACACTGACTCTTAGCAAGCCTATGTACAGTATATAAAGCATATCTGAATCTTAGTATAACAGATCCAAACCTTACCCGGCCCTGCACCATCTTCACGATTGCTTAAGCCCATTGCTGCGGTCACTGTGTCAATATGTAAGTAAATTCACCAGAATATATTGTCGTAAAACTGCAGTACATGACAAAGAGGAAACTTTAAAAAGGAACCAGGTAGAAAATACAAACTAATTGTTGAATACAGGCTGTTAGTCTGATAGAAAAATTCTAATCAACAAAAAGTAGATACAAGAAGAAAAAACCGGATTCTACAAAGAGATCTACAATATTAAGGAGTCATTTTTTAAAACATGTTTATTATACACATCACTCAAATCATTGCCATCAAGCCGGAGCTGACTCATAGCTGACACCTCCCACCCCACCCCACCCCCCACTGTTTCTGGAGGCTATAAATCACGTGTGAGGAAACCGCCCATCTTTTTGCTGAGGAGCAGCTAGCCGGTAGATCTGAGCCCCACCCCACCGCACCCCGCCTTTAGTTTGCAGTGAAATTCCTTACCACTAGACAGCTAGAACTACCTACATATACCAAAATTTTTAAATGTCAATTTAAAAATAAATGAAGATGTCATGTATTGTCAATCACAAAAGTTCTAAGACCTCGTAGCTACTCTATGTAGACCAGGGATAACTTCTTGAATGGAATGTCTGCTCTGAGAGCTGGTTTTCGAGACACTATTGTTATGAATCAATTATTAGTGCTGAAGTCTATGGCTTCTACAAACTTGCATTCATGGACAAGCAAGCACTTTTCCCATGTGTGGATCAGAAGTCAGCTTCTGGGTGACTTCAGTCAGTACACTGCTGATATGATCATAAAGTAAAAATAGATGTAAAGATAAAAATACCAGCACAGGGAAGGAGCTTGTGCAAGACAGGGAACCAGCAAACGGGAAGAGCCTCAGAAATCTGGCTCCAATAAGCATCAACTGAGTGACACTCAGTGGCCAGAGCCTAGCATAGTCTGCAGAGGTGATACTCAGGAGACTTCAACATCCCTCTGGCAGCCACTTAAGTCCAGTTTGCTTAGCTGATTTTCTTCTGAGCCTATAATCCACCCCCTGATGACTGTGATGACTGTGGTTTAGAGGTCTCCGTGATCTGGAAAGTGCTTGAGGGGCTTACAAGCAGCCAGTTTCTCTCTCTCTCTCTCTCTCTCTCTCTCTCTCTCTCTCTCTCTCTCTCTCTCCTCTCTTTCTACCACGGTTTCCTGGTCTCACTTCTTTCTGCTGCCTGTTTTCTGCTACATGGGGCCCTGCAGGTGACAAGGTGTATCCTAGTGGAGGGTACTCCTGAAATAAGGGATTACTGCCACTCACCATAACACAGAAGGTTGTGGAGTCTGACAGTTGTTATAGGAACCATCAAATCAAGTACATCTCATAGTGACCCTATGAACATCTGGCCTGAGCTCTGTCCTATCCTGTGCCTTCATCATCATCTCTGATACACTATATAACCCATTGCTGAAGTCATCATGCCAATCCATCTCGTAGCCAATTTATTCCATGATAAAGGCCTCACTAAAACTACAGCTGGCGAGGTGTTCCTCTCTTCTGCAAAGCTGGGCTGCAGGCATGTTCGCAACACAGCTCAATACTGGAATTCTGGCTCAGGTGCAGGTCCCTCTTGTTAGAATCTGTCCAGCCAGTTTCAACTGATAGTGATGATCTATAGAACCGAACGAAACTCTGTCTGCCTCGTGCTACCCTCACTACGGTTCCTATTCTGGAATCCATTGTTGCAGCTGCTGTGTATATCTTTTCACCTTCGATGCCCATCACTAAGGGAAAGAAATCAGACTGCTGAATCTGCATAATGTATGATTCCAACCATATGACATTCTGGAAACAATAAAACTGTGAGGACAATTGAAAAACAAACAACACAAAACAAAAACAATGATTGCCAGGGATCTTTTCAACTAGAAACTCTGGTGGCTTCATCTGACTGTGGAGGTTCTAATCCACCAGTCAGTCTTTTGAAGAAATTTAGGCGGTTTCCTTCTATTAAGATTTATGACTTCAGAAATCTGCTGGAGAGACATTATGAGTCGGAATCTACCCCCAGTGAGTTTATCTGAGGGTTTTTTGTCTTTTCATGACTTGATACCTCGTGTCTTTTTATATTGAATAAGATAGTCCATTCTATAGCTTTGTTATAGTTCACCTACTAAAGGACATCTTGTTTAGTTTCAATTTGAAGCAATTGTGAACAAACTGTTAAAGCAAATCATAAAAAGAGTAACGTTAATCAAACAGAAACTGAACAAAAAATAGAAAGCATTAATGAAGCCAAGGGGCCATTTCCTTTTTTTATACTTTTTTTTAATTTTTATACCTGTGTTTCACACTTTCCTTCATTCACCTTGTATTTCATACAATAATTCCTATACACTGTGTTTATAAAATTAATCCCCTTTCAACTATGGCCCTCATTACCCCATTTTTGGGGGGTCCGCAGTGGATCTTTCCCTTTTCCTTTATCCCTTCCCTCCACCCAACATATTGTATGACCGAATGATTTCTCCCTACCCATCCCTAACCCTTTACTCCCCCTCCATTTCCTCTTGGACTCCTTTACAGGTTTTATTAGTTATCCTTCTATGTTTACAATAATGGTCTTATGCAGAATTTGTCCTTATGAGACTGAGTTAGTTCACTCAGTAAATTGCTTTCCAGTCTCTCCCAAGCTATGCAGTTGTTTGTTGTGATGTTGTGTTGTGTGTGTGTTTTTTTAATCATTGTTCCTAAGTGCTATATAGTATTCCTTCACATGAATGCACCAAGATTTCTCAATTCATTCAATTGTAGTTGGATATTTGGGTTGTTTCCATGTTCTTGTGTTGGTGAACAATGCTGCTATGAGCATTGGTATACAAATCTCCATTTGTGTCTCAGTTCTAATTTTCTCAGGATGTAATCTAAGCAGTAGAACAGCTGGGTCATATGGAATCTCTGTGTTCAGCTTTTTGAGAAAGTGTCAAATTGCTTTCCAGAGTGATTGTATCACTGTACAATCCCACCAACAATGTATAAGAGTTCCTATCTCACCACATCTTCTCCAACATTTATTACTTGCTGTCCTGTTACATTTTGCCACTGCTACTGGAGTGAGATGGTATCTCATTGTGATTCTGATTTGTATCTCTCTGATAGTCAGTGATTTTAAGCATTTCTTCACATGTCTGTAGGCCATCTGAATGTCTTCATCTGAGAAAAGTCTTTCCATATCTTTTTCTCCTTTTGTAATTGGGTTTTCAATCTTTTTCTTGTAGAGGTCCTGCAGTATTCTGCAAATTTTTGTAATGAAACCCTTGTCGGAGATAGTATCGCAGTCTGTAGGTTTTCTTTTTATCCTATTGGGAATTTTTTTTTTTTATGCACACAGGGATGTAATCTTTAGAAGGTCCATTTTATCAATTTTATTCTCTCCTGGTTGTGCATTTCTGGCTGTATTTATCAGCCTCTTTATACCTTAGGCGAGGCCTTCTAAAGCTTCATCCCTTTTTGTCTCTTATGTCCCCTGTGCATGGATGTTGTTGTTGTTATGTGCCATCAGATCACTCACGACTCATAGCAACTCTATGTACAACAACTCCGAACCCTGCTCTATCTTGAGCCAATTTCACTGTCTCAGACTCATCTACCCCATTACTCAGTCACTGAATCAATCCATCTCATCCTGGGTCTTCCTTTCTAGCACTGTCCCTCCACCTTTCCAAGCATGGTGTCCTTCTCTAAGGAATGGTCCCTCCTGGAAATATGCCCAAAGTACATCAGACAAAGTTTCAAAATACTTGCCTCCAAGGAGTAGTGTGGTTTTACCCTCTCCAGGACAGACCTGTTTGTTCTCCTGTCAGTTCATGGTATGTTCAGTACTCTTCTCCAGCACCACAACTCAAAAGTATCAATTCTTCTATCATCCTTAGTCATTGTCTAGGTCTCTAATGCATAGCAAGTAATTGTGAAGACCATGGCCTGGATCAGTTGCACCTTAATCTCTAGACTGAGGTCCCTGACAGTAGATTTCCCAATGCAATTCGTCTTTTGAATTCCTGGCTACTGGTGGTACTCACAATGTTGATTGTGGAGCCAAGCAAGCTGAGACTATTAACAATACCAATCTCTTCTCCATCTATCACGATGCTGCCAATCAGCTCAGTGGTGAGAATCTTTATTTTCTTGACGCTGAGCTCAATATAGTGAAAATGACACTACACCAAAAGCACTTTACATGTTTAACGTAATCCCAATGCAGATACTAAATTCATTCTCCAAAAGGATAGAAAAGGCAAATGGCAAGTTTATTTGGAGAGGAAAGGAACTTTGAATAAGCAAAGCACTTCTGAAAAACAAAAATTAAGTGGGATGCATAGCACTCTCTGATCTCAAAACCTACTACACAGTGGTAGTTACCAAAACAGCATAGTACTGTTACAATGACACGTAGATCAATGAAACAGAATTAAGAACCCAGAAAGTATCCCATCTATCTATGGTCAACTGATATTCAACAAGGAAACAAAACTTATCAAATGATGAAATGACAATCTCTTCAACAAATAGTGTTTACAAAACTGAACTTCCACCTGCAGATAATTGAAACAGGATACACATATCACACCATGTAAAAAAAAACCAATTTAAGGTGGATCAGAGACCTGAGAATAAAGCTTCAAACAATAAAGGTCATATTGGGCTATTTATTTGCAAAGATCTGGAGTAGTGTTAAATGAGGCACTTACTGGCAGTGCCCATCTTCCCTCTCCTCCCACCTCTTATCTACTGGACCCCTGAAGGATGCAGGACTGATCTGTGCACTGTGCTAACTCTGATATCAACTGGAATGCAGGCCAAAGAGATGAAGAAGAGATCTAGTCCACTGACATCTGAGCTCCTGCACCTTGGTGCCTCTAACGAGAGAGCAGCATCCTCCCTGCCTGTCGGTGAATTGCTTTATGCCCATCAAGTTCAGGCACATTTCTTGCGTTCTGGGATTAAGAAAGAAGGCTTGGCTTGAGGGGAGCAGAGAAGGGGATGGTAAGAACGATGGCATTTGGAAGGGGAATGGGAGCAGAGAGATTCAAGAATCAGAACTGCTAATCTTCTACTTGCCTGAATTCCCTGGTCAACAAAGATCACATGTCCCTCTGGGAAAGTGATCTCCACCCATTTCCCTCTGCAGACACTTCCCTCTTAAATCTGAATAAAGTGGTAGATAGGAGTGCAGAGTCTGATCTCAACCAACAGTACTGACAAACAAGGTCCTCACTTGTGAAAGTGCCACTCTCCAGTTCACGCTCTTTGTTGGAAGAAATCTAGGAGTTCGCCTGAAGCAGTCCAGGCATTTTATAGGTGAAGGCTGTTAGGAGTGTTGTTAGGTGCCATCGAGTCAAGTACAACTAATAGCACCCCCATGAACAACAGATCTGAACCCAGATTTATCCTGTGCCGTCCTCATCATCTTTGACTCACTTACCCATCACTGTGTCAACCTATCTCATCAAGAGTCTTCATCTCTTTCTCTGACCATCTTTCCTAAACATGATGTTTCTCTCCAAAGAAAAGCCTTTTCTAACAATACGCCCAAAATATATGAGGAGAAGCTTTGTCATCTTTGCCTCCAAGGAACACTCTGGCTGTACTTTCTTCAAGACATGCCTGTTTGGGTTTTTTGGCAGTCCATGGAATAGAGATTAAATATATTACAGCTACAAATATTAGGTAACCTGGTCACACAGCACTAAAGAGAAGAGAAATGCAGTTGGCACAGTGAGTGAACTTTAGAAAAAGCCCTCCTGAGATCTTGCTAAGGAGATGAGAGAAATGCAAGCTGAAGACCAATGAGGTCAGACACATCGATAACCGGTTTAAAGACCATTAACTATGTTATTTTCTGGTCAATCTCTCGGTCTTCAGTCCCATCCCATTTGAGGCCAATATTTAATAATACCTGGATGAAGGCACAAATATACCCCTTTAAATAATAGTAAATATGTGCTGGCTCTGTACAGAGCCCTGGTAGTAAGTATAATATAATAGTTAAACACTCATATCCTAATGAAAATGTTGACAGTGAAAACTAACCCAGTAGCTCTGTGGAAAAAACACCTGACAACCTCCTTCCATAACAACAATGTCTAGAAAACCCTGTGGAACCATTCTACTGTCACAAGGGGTCAGCAAGAGTTGGAATTGACTCAATAACACCCAACAACATACATTGTACAAGGAACTAGTGACACTTGAGGAAAAATAAGTCCCCACCCTCGTGAACCTAGAATTCATAGGGAACTTGAAGGGCAAACAAATGGTAACAATGGCTGTGCAGCGGGGCCATGACAAGGAGGATGGCAGTGCAATAGGAGCCAATGAAGGTGGTATTCTTTAGGGTGGAGAAATCAAGGAAGGCTTCCTTATACAAGTAACTCTTCAGCTAATATCTGAAAAAATAAATAGGAATTGCAAAGATAAAGTGGAGCTTGGGTGGCATAGCCTGTCGGGAGTGTACTGCTAACCAAAGCACTTCTTTTCGACAGTTCAAACCCACCAGCAGCTTTAAAGGAACGAAGCATAATCGCTTAAGAAACCCAAAGGAGAGTCAGCTATTTGTTAGTTCTGACCTGGTGGTAAGGAGTTTGAGAGTTTGGCATAGGTGAAGTATGGAGGGAAATCATGTCAGTGTGAGTCTGGACTTTGTGCAGAGGTCTGAGGCAGGGTGATGTGATGGTGTAAGGAAATGAAAGACCAATGAGCTCAGGGTGCTGAGGTCCAGGGTCAGCAAAGTCCCTGTACTGGTTTCCTAGAGCTGCTGAAAGAGAGTGTCACATATGGGGAAACTTCATAACAACAGAAAAGTGTCATATATGGGGAAACTTCGTAACAACAGAAATTCTCTATCTCGAAGCCTTAGAGGCTAAGAGTCCAAATGTAGTGTGCTGATCATGTTGATTTCTTCTGAAGGCTCTAGGAAGGATCTCTTCCACGCTCTCTCCTAACTTCTTGTGACTCCCACGATTTACATTTCTGCCTCCATTGTCACAAAGCCTTCTTCCTTCTGTGTGTCTTTCTCTGTGTATTTACCCACTTTATAAGGACATCACTTGCACTGAATTAGGGCCCACTCTACTCAATGCTATCATTGAACCCCACCCTACTCACTCTACTCATATTCTCTAAATCGATAATATCTTGAAAGACCCTGTTTCTTTTTTCTTTTTTTTTTAATTCATTTTAATGAACATTTACAGATATTTTGAATTTCCATTCATTCATTGTTGCATTTTTCTCCCTGCCCACCCCTCCCCCCCAGTTCTCTCTTCTCTTTGAAAAGTAAAATTATTTCATTGGTTTACAATCCCCCCTCCCCCCCCAATCCCAAGTACACTCCACTATGCAACCTTCATTCTGGACTCTTGTCATAACCATAATACCCAAATATATATCGCTTTTAAACAGTTCTCTCCCTCATCTGTTTCAATGCAGTGTACTTAATTTATCCAATTTTTCTCAGTCTCCCCCCAACCCTGATGTCATCCCATTCTACAACAGTGGCACTATGCAGAATTTGACCTTTTGTGACTGAGATATTTACTCAGCATATTGTTCTCCAAGGTTATCCATTTTGAATAATATCGCATGAGTTCCTTGTTTATCAATGCAGTGTAGTATTCCAATTTGTGACTATACCATAGCTTCTCTATCCATTCGTTTGTTGATGGGCACTTAGGTTGTTTCCAACTCTTTGCTATTGTGAACAGAGCCACAATAAACATGGGTATGCATATATCTACCTGGGTGGAAATTATGGTTTCTTTAGTGTATATTCCCGGTAATGGAATTTCTGGGTCTAATGGTATCTCTATTTGCAACTTTTTGAGAGAGCACCATACAGCCTTCCACAGTGGTTACATCATTTTACCCTCCCACCAACAGTGAATAAGGGTTCCAGTTTCTCCACAACCTCACCAGCATTTGTTGTTTGCTGCTCTGTTAAATTTTGCTATTCTTACTTGGATGAGATGATATCTCATAGTTGTTTTGATTTGCATCTCTCTTAGAGCTAGGGATTTTGAACATTTCTTCATGTGTTTGTT
>NW_006399880.1:5128133-5129094 GCF_000299155.1 Elephantulus edwardii | reverse complement strand
GATTATTTACCTTTATCTTGTTGTGGTGAAAGACCCTGTTTCTAAGTAAGGATGTTTTGTCATGGACCAGGAGTTAGGATTTGAGCTTATGATTTTGGAGAACACAATTCAGTCGATTACAGCCCTTACCTACTAAAACATAAAGTCTATGAAAGCAAAGTGTTTGTATTATATTTTGCTCATAGCTGTATTGCCATTCTGTAGGACTGTAGGACTTAATATTAAGGGGAGGCATGGGCAAAATGCAAATAAAACATGTGTCTTGTCTCCTGTTCGTTCATGAAAACTTTTGTGGACTCTCTAGACCATGTACTTGCTTTAGGGGCCATGTCCCATTCTAGATACTAATGAGGAAAACATTTACTCATCACTAGTCATACACTCTGTTGAAAATAATCTTATTTAATCCTGGGAACTCTGGTGGCCTAGAGGCAAGAAGCTGTGCTTTAATCCCAGAGGCACGTTGTTTGAGGCCACCAGCTGCTCCCCAGGAGAAGGATGAGCAATCTCCCCCAGTGCAATTATTGCCACTAAAAACCAGCCGGAAGGCCAGCTGTAAGTCAGTTTGGACTCTACAGTGCACAACAACGATGTGAGTGTAAGGGATAGACTAACATCATTCCCAGTGTGTAGATTAAAAAACAAAATGAGAAAAAATAGTCTCAGAATTTGATTGCTTTTCATCAGCTGCCAGACTATAGCAGAGCAGAGATGTGAACCCGCATGGGATTCCAAGGCCTTTGTCCTCCACACTGTGTGGCACCCAACACTCTGCCAGGAAGAGAGAGCCAGGCATCTGTGGTGAGCTCACAAGGAAGCCATCAGAAAACTCAAATTATCAAAGCACAAGCAGTGGTTTTCTCCACATTTTCCTTTGGAAAAGGCGCTCTGGTGATACAGTGGTTAAAGTATTCAGCTGTTAATCAATAGGTCAGGGGTTCAAACCCACTAGTCATTTATT
>NW_006399880.1:5113222-5127558 GCF_000299155.1 Elephantulus edwardii | reverse complement strand
CCAAGTAGAGGTTCTAATAGTGGCATAAATCAAGTTACAGAGGGAAGGTAATTCTTACAATAAAAGGCCTATTGACTAGCACTTTGTCTATTATAGTGTAGAGGTTAGGAACCATAAGATGTAGAGGCTCAGCTATGTCATTTACTGTTCTTAAGTCCTGGAGCAAATTCCATTTACCACTGAGTTTGTTTTACAACTCGCAAGTCCGCATACAAGGCACAGGTGAAGTAAGGAACTGCTTATGAGGTTTCCCGTCCATTCCAACAACTAAGAAATAGTGAGGAGAGTTGGGACCTCAGAAGGCGTTTAGGACCAATTAGTAGGCTCTGTGTCCAGGAGAAAACGAATATACTTACCAGTAATGTTAATGCTCACCCACAGCTCTTCTGGGCCACTAGTCATTTTTTAAGAGAAAGCTAACATGGTGTATTCCTCTAAATATTTAAAGCCATGGGGACCCTATGGG
This sequence comes from Elephantulus edwardii, assembly GCF_000299155.1. Lineage (NCBI taxonomy): Eukaryota > Metazoa > Chordata > Mammalia > Macroscelidea > Macroscelididae > Elephantulus > Elephantulus edwardii. Next base: position 5,127,092 of record NW_006399880.1, on the reverse strand, counting down.
GTGGAACTACTTTTTCCTATAGGGTTTCTAGGAATTGGAATCAATGTGGTGGCAATGGATCTCTTTATTTCTTCGCAAAGGAAGTAGAATATGTTCCAGCCACAGGCGCAGACCAGGAGCTGGCTGCATCATGAGGAGCTGGCTGCATCAGAGGCTCCAGGAGGGCATGAGGAGAAGGAGAGTGATTTGAGTACCGAAGCAGAGGTCACTGGAGGCTACGGCCTCCCCAGGAATGCTGACTACATCTTCCAAAACATCATCTCCCGTTTCTTGGCTTCCACACAAAACCAACGTCAAGGACAGACAACCTAAGCCTGGTCCTGAGAGATAAGCATTGGAGGTGTCCTTCAGTAGGATTATCACTATTCTGTACTGAGAGACCCTGGTGGTACAGTGGCTTCACTTGACTGCTAACCCAGAGGTTGCCAGTTTGACTCCACCAGTTCCTCTGAGGGAGAAAAGACCAGATGACCTCCTTCTGTAGAGATTACAGCCTAGGAAACTTAGAGAGTAGTGCTACCCTTTCACATAGGGTTGTTACGAGGCAGAACAAACTCCACAACACACAACGACTACTAGTCTGCTTCTTATTCTCCCCAGAACTATTTTTAAAATTATGGAAGTGGGGCTGGAAGAGGTTAAATCATTCTTTCAACATGTGTAAGCAATCTTGTGACAAAGTAAATATTATAACTCAAATCCCAGGACTTAAGTGTCATTTGCTTTCTACAAAATATCCACTTTCTAGCCAATTTCTGTTTTAAAAGTATATTTTCTAAGGAGCAGGCTGGGATAAGGGTGTGTGTGGGTGTGAGGGTGTGTGTGTTGTGTGTGTTTGTGCACCCGTACTTGCGTGCCAAGTGTTCAGTACAGGCCTAGGATGAACACTCCCTACCACTCCCATAGAAAAGAATTTCTCCTCAGCTGATCTTCAGGGGAAACTCGGGTTTCAGATATGTGATCCAGTGAGGAGGAAGAAGGTGGAAGAAGCCCCTCCAGCCGGAGGATCCACTTCAGGTGTCTCTCCTGGGGAAAAACTCACACCTGGACCCCAAGTGATGGGGGATGGAGGACAACTGTGGCAACACTGGAAATTGTGGAAAATGGAAGGAGCTTGAAGGACAATAGGGAAGGTGTGGGTAATGATGTTTATTCATGTAGAAGCCAAAACGATGGCACAGAAATAGATATAGAATCAAGAGGAGACATCTAAGATGTATCATTTAAGTAAAACAAAAGAAATGTGTTTTCAATGCATACAGAATGAGCTTGTTGGTATTGAAAAAAAAAATCTCCCTTTCTCTCCTCCTCTGTCTTTATCTCTCTGTGTCTGTGTTTGTGTGTAAGTTTCCAAGCGCATAAAAAGAAGTTCCCATCAATTTGATAATGAATCTTTCCTTTGTGCTTGGCATGTGTGTTAAGCGCCCCCTATGGACCATCTCTGTGTTCAGCCTGGGGAATGAACACCCTGCCCTCTGGGTGAGGGAGTGGACATGCGGGGCGGGGGTGAGGGTGAAAGAACAAGATGACCTTTTTAAAGCACTTCTGTGTTATCTGAACTTTTTATTTTTTTAATCTGAACTTTCTGTAGCAATAATAGTGTGTCATTATTAAAACAGAAATAAACAAAAGGTGAAGGAACAAGAAGAGCAAGAGGAGAAATTCACATATACACATCATGTGTTGGAGGTGCTCAGTTTTCTTCTGTTTTCTTTCTGTGTCATATGAGAACAACATTAGCTCTCAATCCCAAACATCATGTCCATCGTGAGCAGAAATGGAAGAAATTTTAGTAATATTATTATTTCTCCAAAAAGCATATTCTAGGAGCCCTAGTGGAGTGGTGGGTAAAGGATTTGACTGCTAAACGATCCTTTCAGCAGCTCAAAATTATTAGCTGCTCCACAAAAGAATCCAAGATTAAATTGTTGACAGCTTCAATCTTCTCCATCCTCCACGATGCTGCCTATCAGTCCAGTGGTAAGAATCTTGGTTTTCTTGGCATTGAGATGCAATCCGAATTGAAAGATGCATTCACTGATCCTCTACAACTAATACCTCAAGTCTTCCTCCCTTTCAGCAAGCAAGGTTGTGTCATCTGCATAACACAAGTTATTGATTAGTCTCCCTCCTATCCTGATGCCATATTCCTCTTTATAGAGTTCAGCTTCTCAAGTAATCGGCGTACAGTTTCAACAAAAATGGAGAAAGAATAGAACTCCAGCACACTCCCTTCTGAATTTTAAACCGTGCAGTGCTCCCCTGCTCTGTTCCCACAACAGCCTCCATGAACACAAAGTACTCTGGGATTCCCATTCTTCTCAATGTCAGCCACAGTTTGTTTAGATATACACAGTCAAATCCCTTTGCATAGTCAATAAGTACAAATACACATTCTTCGGTATTCTTTTTTTTTTTTCCAAGTGTTTTTATTGGTTCTGGGAGACGCCATTCTTTGGTATTCTTTACTTTCAGCCAGGATCCATCTGACATCTTGCTTGAATTTCAGGCAGTTCTCAATCTATGTACTGTTCTAGACATTTTGAATGATCTTCAGCTGTATTTTGCTTGCATGTGACATTAATGATAGTGTTCGATAATTTCCACATTCAGTTGGAGCACTTTTCTTGGGAATGGGAACAAATAAAGACCTCTTCCAATCCAATGGCCAGATAGCTGTCCAACAAATTTCCTGGCATAGACTAGTGAGTGCATCCAAGGCTGCATCTGTAAATTGAAATACGTCAATTTGGTATCCCATTGATTCCTGGGGCCTTATTTTTTTGCCAATGCCTTCAGTGAAGCTTCCACTTCCTCCTTTATTACCATTGGCTCCTGCTCATATGCTTACTGAAATTCTTCAGTGTCAATCAGTTCTTTTTGGTAGAGTAAGTCAGTGTATTCCCTCCATCTTCTTTCTTGATCATTCAGTAGATTGTCCATTGCATCTCTCGGTATTGCAATTTGAGGTTTTATTTTTCAGTTCACTCAAGTTGAGAAATGCAGAATGAGTTCTTCTCTTTTCATTATCCAATTACAGCTCTCTGCGCATTTCATTATATTCTTTGTTTTGTCCTCTCAAGTTACCCTTTGAAATCTTCTGTTCAACTCTTCTACTTCATTGTGTTTTCCCTTTGTTTTGGCTTCTTGATGCTCCAGTGCAATTTTCAGAGTCCTTTTGGTGTTTTTCTTTCTCCTCTGTCTTTATAATGACTTTTTGATCTCTTTATGAATGATATCGTCCACAAGGCATTTAGTCTTCAATCATTGATCTTCAATGCCTCAAATCTACTCCAAAGATAATAGAGTTCAGATGGTATAGATTCAAGATCATATCTTGGTTCTTGTAAACTTATTTTGTTTTCTTTGGCCTCAATTAACACAATTAACACTCTTGGTACCAGCAGACAGGAAATCAAGACACGCATTGCATTGAGAAAGTCTGAAGTTAGAGACCTTTCCAAATTATTAAGGAGTACTGATGTCAGTTTGAGGATTAAAGGTGTGTTTGATTCAGGCCATGGTCTTTCTAATCATTTGCTATGTACCTGAGAGTTGGACAGTGAATACGGATGATAGGAGATGAATTGATGCCTTTGAGTTGTGGTGTTGGAGAAGAGCACTGAATATCCCATGGACTTCCAAAAGAACAAATAAATCTGTCTTGGGGACGGTGCAGCCAGAGTGCTCTTTGAAGGCAAGGATGATGAGACTTCACCTCACATATGTCGGGCATGTTGCTAGGAAGGGCTATTCCTTGGAGAGGGACATGATGATAGGAAGGGTGGAGGGTCTGCAAAGGAGAGGAAGACTCTCAACCAAGTGGACTGACACAGAGACTGCTCTAGTAAATCAGGAAGTGAGAAAATGGCACCGGATAAGATCAGGTCCAGATTCGCTGTTTATAGAGTCGCTATGAATCATACTCGACTCAATGGCACCTAACAACAACAACAAAAACAACCACAGAAGAAAGATGAAACAATCTGCTTTCACAGATGTTTGCAGCTTCGGAATCACTATGGGCAGTTCTACCCGACTCTACAAGCTTGCTGTGCACTGGAATCAGCACACTAGAAGTTCACAGCTCCCATCCGCACCCAATCCTTCCCTAGTGCCAGTGCTGCAGTCTCTGCCTGAAGCCAGTGACAGCTCAAGCAAGGGCTCTGAGGGCCAAGCTCCTGAAGCTGGCTGCAGCCTCCTCTGTGAGTGCCATCACCTGACATAGGTGTTGCACTGTCACCTGACATAGGTGTTGCACTGTCCTCTTTCTGCTTACAGGTGGCCTTCTGGCTCACACCTCCTGTAGAGAACAAGCCAATGAGGAAGGCTCACCTCCCACCATTCATATCTGATGCAGTGTGAATAACAAACAGAACTCCTTTTCCCTTCCTTTGCTTTGCCTACACAGAATAATCCAAGTACATGACAGTGAGTAGCTCACACTGCACAGAAAGACACAGCTTTCAGGGTTGGCCTTTACCTTTACCTTTACCTTTACCTTTACCTTTACCTTTACCTTTACCTTTACCTTTACCTTTACCTTTACCTTTACCTTTACCTTACCTTTACCTTTACCTTCCCCTTTACCTTACAGTTGTCTTTTGGTTTATACAAAAGAACTCTTTAAATTCTTAGGCAATTCTTGACCAACTCTTGGTCAATAGGGTAGTTTAAAACAACGTATATGAACTTTATGAACTTTGTATGTAAACCAGTATAAAATTAAAAAATACTTCAAAAAATAACTTTAGTTACTTGATTTGTAAACAATAGCTCTCAATTCAAATCTTGGCTCTGTCATGATCAAGCTGTTTTCTCTTAGGCGTATTTCCTCCTATAAAAATATTTTAAAATAGAAATTTTTTAAGAAAATGCTTACCTTACAAAATGGCTGTGTGTTTAAAGGGATAGTTACACATTTGTTTATTGTTGTTTTTGTGACTTAGTGGTAGGAAATTGTGCTGCAATCCTAAAGGAACACAGTTCAAATACACCAGTAGCTCCACAGGAGAAAGATAGGCAACGTCCTCCTGTGCTATTTACTTCCTCTGAAGACCCACTGGAGGGTCAGCTATGAGTTAGTTCTGACTCAACAGTACACAACAACATTCAATGGTTGTATATATATATGTATGTTATGCATACAAACGTGTGTGTGTGTGTGTGTGTGTGTGTGTGTGTGTGTGCATGCGCACACACGAGCAGGCACATGTGTATGTGTTCTGGTCTCTATCCTGATGTATTTAGCTTCTCTCCCCACATCTGGAACTAGCAGGATTAGCTGGAGAAAAAAGACATACAGGTGAGTACAGAGATAAAACTGTAGTTCCAATCAGAAATCCTATGGGGAAATATGACAGAGGCAAACAAAATCCACCTGTCCTCTTAGGAATCAGAAAGTCTTTTCTGTTGCTTCAGACCAAGAACCATCTGACTGCACATCTCTGTTTCGCTCCTCAACTGACCAGTGTGTCCCAGAGACTTGAGCTATGTGGTCTTGTCCACGAGGGGTTGCACTGTCAACCCAGCGGCCATGACGCTCAGCAGTTCTTATTCACAAGAAGTTCTGTTGGTGAAAGATAGACAATCTCCTCTCATCTGATTTACTGCCTTGGAAAGGCAATGGATAGTAAGCGACGAGTTGGTTCTGACTCAGTAGCAGTAAGAGTAGTTTTGTTTGGGGTTTTGTGTTTGTTTCAGTTCAAGTTTTGAAAGCTATTTGCTGAGGAACAAAAAACAAAGTTACATTCATTTATTTTGATCAGTATGATATTTGACTTCATGTTAAAATTAATCTATTTTAACAATAAAGAAGATACAGGTGTCTCTGTTTCTTTTCCTGTTTCCATTGATAAGTGTCAGTGGATAACAGTGAGCAAATCAAACATTTCCTGCACAGTTTCTTCCCCTCCTCTTTAGATAATATAGTTGAGTTCCCATGCTATTCTGCTATTGAAGATTTTGCCTAAGTTCATCTGGAAGTGACGTGCCCAGCTCCAAATCCATCAGTTCAAGGACGTGCTGTCTAATACACAACCCGAGCTGATTCCCACTTCCTTTTTTTACTTACTATGCTTCTATCAGGGAGCTCTGGTGACTTAACTTTAAGGAATTACACTGTGAACCCTAAGGCATGTGGTTCAACTCCATGTGATACTCAGTTGGAGAAAAACTGGCAATCGCCTCTCATTCAATGTATAGCCTCTGAAAGCCCTCTACAGAGTCAGCTATGAGTCATTTCCACTGGACAATATATAATAACAACAATGTTGTTGTTGTTGTTGTTATTTACCATTGTGTCACCTGTGACTCATAGCTACCCTATATACATTAGCTCTGAAACCTGCTGTAGCCTGAGCCAATTTCACCATCTCTAACAGAAGGAATCCCACTTCTCTAGTCACTGAGTCAATCCATCTCATCCAGGGTCTTCCTCTCCTATACTCTACCTCCACCCTTCCAAGCATGATATCCTTCTCCAAGGACTGGTCCCTCCTAGCCACGTGCTCAAAGTATGTGAGACAGAGCCTCAAAATCCTTGCCTTCAAGGAGAAATTTGGTTTCACCCTCTTCAGAACAAACCTATCCTCCTGGCAGTCCACAGTATGTTCAATACTCTTTTTCCAGCACCACAATTCAAAGGCATTGAATCAATCCTACTTCATTATCCTTAATTATTGTTCAGTTTTCTGACGCTAGCAAGTAGTTGCAAAGACCATGGCCTGGATCAGGTGCACCTTAGTCTCTAGAATGACATCATTGCTCTTCAGTACTCTAGAAAGGTCTCTGACAGCCGACTTTCCCAGTGCAATTTGTCTTTTGATTTCCTGACTTCTGGTTCCAAGACTGTTGATATTGGAACAAAGCAAGCTGCAGTTATTAATAATCTCAATCTCTTCTCCATCTATCTTGAAGCTGCTATTTTGCCCAGTGGTTTTCTTGATTTTAAGCTTCAATATGCTTCTATTATTGTCACTCACTGCTATCAGCCTGTGACACGAGTTGGATCCAAGAGCACATACTCAAGAAATATGACATGTACCAGTCCTTCTGATAACTATCTGCACTTCAGATTCATTTGGAAAAATTTATCAAAAAGGAAAGCCCTGGACTTTATCCATCTGCATGAATCAGGGACTGTGGACATAGACTCTCCAGACATTTTTATTACCATGCCTCCAGAGCAATTCTAGTTATCCTGAAATGTTGGTAAAAATGTAGAGGTGGTTTCACAGACGTGAGGGATAAGAAAGAGCTTCAAGTCTTGGTTCCCAAGTTTTCTTTTTTAATCTTCTCTGATCCACGCTTAGGGAAGCTCTGGTGGTGTAGATGTTGGCAGTTGTTCTGCTGCACCAGCCACTCACTGGGAGGAAAGGTGTGTAATTATGGGGCAATTTAAAGCCTCTGAAATCTTCCTGGAGGATCAGCTATGACCAATTCTTGACGGCAATGAGTTTGCTAAATAAGAAGTCTGTTTTGGACAGTTGGTTTTGTCTGGTTTTTTAAAATCCACACATCCGTTCATTAAAAGCCATAGCCTGCAGGGGGCAGCACACTCAGAGCATTTACATCTGTGCAGCAGAGAAAATGCTCGCTCTGTCATGATCTTTTCATTGTTATTCTTCGGTACAGCAATCACAGGGAGCAGTCTATAATTCACAGGAGTTCTCTACCAGTGAAGTTCTCTGTTGATGAAGTCATTGTCTTATTACATGTTTGTACCATACCTGTGAAGTAGGCATTGGTCTTCCTTTTTCTAAGTGAAGAACAATTGTCTGAAAGAAGTCAGGTGACATCTCCAAAGTTTTATTGAAAATCATTATTAGAAGCATTTACCCACACATTCCAGATGGAAGAAGAAGAGAAATCACATACAGCAGCTTTACGGCTTACAACTTGTAAGAGAACATAAAATAGAACAGCCCAGGCATAACTTCCATTTCCAAACCTCACCCCACCTTCAGCAATATTTGCCTAAAAATTCTTGTTGTTGTTGTCGTTGTGTTCCATAGAGTTACCCGCGACTCATAGTTACCCTATGTACAATAGCTCTGAACCCTACCGTATGCTGAGCCAGTCTCACTGACTTCAACACACCTAATCCCAAGTTATGTGTCAATCCATCTCATCTGGGGCCTTCCTCTCCTGCACTGTCCCTCCACCCTTCCAAGCATGATGCCCTTCTCCAAGGACCAGTACTTTCTGCCCATGTGCCCAAAGTATGTGAGACAGAGCTTCAAAATCCTAGCCTCCAAGGAGAAACTTGGTTTTACCGTCTCGACAGACTTATTTGTTCTCTTGGCAGTCCACAGTATTTTAAAGACTTTTCTCCAGCACCACAACTCAAAGGCATCAATTCTTCTTCTGTTATCTTTACTCACTGTCCCAGTCTCTGATGCATAGCAAGTAATTGAGAAGATCAATTAATTGAGAAGATCATCGTGCACCTTTGTCACTAGATTGACATCATTGTTCTTTAGCCCTTTGGAGAGGTCCCTGACAGCAGGCTTTCCCACTTCCCCAATGCAATTTGTCTTTTGATTTCCTGACAATTGATGCCAAGAGTGTTGATTGTGGACCCAAGGAAGCTAAAATTGTAAACAACTTCATCTCCATCTATTATGGCTTCCAATTGGCCCAGTGGTGAGAATCTTTGTATTCTTTATGTTAAGCTTCAATCCATATTGAAGACTACAGTCCTTGACCTACTGCAGCAAATGTTTCAGGTCCTCGTCAACTTTGTCAAGCAAGGTTGAGTCAGCTGCATAACACAGGTTGTTGATGCGCCTTCCTCCAATTCTAATGCCACACTCCTTACAATAGAGTCCATTGATAATTAAGATAAATTCATCAGAGTCAAGGTACAACCTTGAGTATGTTTGATCTGAATTTATAAACCATCTCAAAAATAGATTTGATGCATTGAACACAGATGGCCAAAGACTAAGGACTAAATAAGCCAAGCAGTAACATCAACAACATAATAAAGAAATCAAAAGGCCATTTAAAAATATAGGAAAGAAGGGAGCTCTGGTGGCCTAGTGGCAAGAAGCTGCACTACAATCCCAGAGGTATGTGGTTCAAATCCACCAGATGCTGTGCTGGAGAAGGAGGGGCAATCTCCTGTACCAGTCAGATCTGATTTGACGGTACATGTGTGCGTGCATGCGCGCGCGCGCACACACACACACACACACACACACACATAAAATGTAGGAAATAAAGCGAATATTAAAGTGGATGTCAGAAGAGACTCTGAAACATTCTTTAATATGGATAAGCTAAAGTGAATGGAATAAATTATGACATAGAAGAACTGAACAGATTTCAAAAGACATCTCAAGAAGACAAGATACAATATTATGACGAAAGGCGCAAGATTTGAAGTTATAAACCCAAATAAGAAAACACTTGATATTTCTCCAACCAAAAGAACTGAAGGGGGGGAAAGTCCAAACCTTGCCCAGAAGGATTCTATGGGCAAAATATTGAATGAGGCAGAAAGCATAAAAAGATGAAAGGAATACAGAGTAAGTATACTTAGGAAAAAGAAGAAAGCTGAAAAAAACATTCAACCATTTCATGAGGTGGCCTATCATCAAGAACTGATGGTACTGAGAGAAGACATCAACTGACAGAATATCTACTTAAATGTTTCAACAAACAGATGCAACTCAAGAAGCACCCATTCATCTATGCTAAGACATCTACAAGACAGCTACCTGGCCAACTGACTGCAAGTTATCTATAATTGTTAACAATCCAAAGAAAAATAGTCAATATCATGTGTGAATTATTGACAAATATCATTTACATCACAAAATTAATATCATTCATTGCTGACAACAATTAAAAATGGCTGCTATTGTTTGCTGTGGTGGTTGTTGTTACATACCATTAAGTCAGAACCAACTCATAGTTGACCCTTCCTTTTTCAGAGGCAGTTAATCATGCCAGAGGTAGATTGCTCATTTTTGTCCCATGGAGCAGCTGGTGGATTCTAGTCACATTAGTTTGGGTTAGCCGAGCTACTCCTCCTTACCACTAAGCCATCAGATAATTTTAAAAATGGTTGCAACAATATATACATAAGCATATTCCAGAAATTCAAGGTGGGTTCAGAAGAGAAAACAAGAAATATCATTGTTAATAGCATAAAGATCTTGGCTAAGAGCAGATAATATTAAAAAAGATGTTTATTTGTGATTTATCGAGTACTCAAAGACATTCAGCCGTGTGGATTATAACTAGTTATGGATAACATTGTGAAGACCAGAAATTCAAGAACACTTAAATGTGCTGAAGTGGAGCCTGAACATAAACAAAGAAGCAGTCATTTGAACAGGACAAGGATTACTGCAGCTTTTAATGCCAGCGAAGTAAGCACCAAGTTTTATCCTCCCACCAACATCGTTCAGTCTGTGTGCTAAGCAAATAAATAATCTGAAAAGCTAGACTATATGAGATTGGAGAAAGACTTATTAACTATTTGCGACATGCAAATAACACAGCTTTATATGCTGCAAGTGAAGAGGACTTCAAGCATTTTACAATAAAAATAAAAAATTACATCCTTCAGAAATGATTGCACTCAACATAAAGGACATAGAGTCCTCACAACTGGACAAGAGGCAACATCATGATAAATGGAGGAAATATTGGAGTTGTCAAGGGTTTCATTTAACTTTGATCCACAATGAACACCTAGAGGAAAAGTAGTCAAGGATTCAAGGTGTTAAAAAGCAAAAATATTTTTGAGGACTAAACTATGCCTGACTTCAGATTATGGCATTTTCAGTTCTTTTCTATGCATTCAAAGCTGAGCAATGGATAAAGAAAACAAAGAACTGATGGATTTAAATTACAGTGTTGGTGAAGAATATTGAATAGATTGCCAAAAGAATGAACAAATTAATTTCAGAAGACATGCAGCTAGAATGTGTACTAAAAGTGAGGGTGACAATACTTTGTCTTTCACCTTTGGACATGTTACCTAGTGGGGTCTGTCCCTAGAGAAGGAGATCATGCTTAGTAAATAAAGAGTCAGTGAAAAAGGGGAAGACCTCTCAGCAAAATTAACTGATACCTCAACAACAACAACAAAAATATTCATTGATACCACGGCTGCAACAATGAGCTTAAATGCAGTGACAATTGTAAGGATGGCACACAACTTGACAGTGTTTTCTTAGTTGTGTTTAAGATTGCTTATTATGAGTCAGAACCAACTTGATAACACTCACAACAACATACAAAGTCCAGGAAAGGAGCCCTACAGGCACAATGGTTAAGCATTCAACTAATAACCAAAAGGTGTGGAGTTTGAACACACACACACACACACACACACACACACCAGCCACTCTGTGGCAGAAATTACCTCACAATCTGCTCTTTAAAGATTTAAAGCCTGAGAGAGCTCTTATGGAGCAATCCTTCTTTGTCCTACAAGGTCACTGTGAGTCACAATCAACTCATTAACATATTTCCTCAGTGACCATACTCAGAACACTTTTAATTTGTATAGAACCACATTTGTATAGAGATTAAGGAAACAAATGAAAGAAGTTTATCTATCTGCTTCATTTATAAGGGCTCAGCAATGCACTCATACTGAGAGTGAATTATTTAACCACCATTGACTCGTCCTCAGTTATTCTCAAAAGTGTTATTAAACCATAGACAAATAGTTCTCCAATCTTAAAATACAAACAAACATTCAGAAATCATATTAAAATGCAGACCCTGATTTAACTGTCTGAAGCAGAGCCTAAATTTCTACGTTGCCTAACAAGTTCCAGGGTGGTGTGGTATCTGCTGGTCCATGGACCTCACTTTGTATGGTAGTTCACTTTTCCATACTTCATAGTGAATGAAAGATCAAGTTAGCATGGGATGGGAGCAATGGAACTGCTAAGACCTTAGTTCCTTACCTTTTATTCTCTTCACAGAGACTAACTGTATTGTCTTTAGGCATGTAACGTTCATTGTTGTTGTTAGGTACCATTGAATCGAGCACAACTTGTAGCAACCTTATGAACAACCAATCTGAACCCTGTCCTATCTTGTGCCATCCTCATAAATTTTTACACACTTAAGTCCATTGCTGCATCACTACGTTAATACATCTGGTTAAGGGTCTTTCTCTTTCACCAATCTTCCACCTTTTCAAGTATGATGTTCCTCCTCAAGGAGTAGCCTCTCCTAGCAACATGCCCAAAGTATATGAGACAAAGCTGTGTTATCTTTGCCTCCAAGGAGCACTCTAGCTGCACCTTCTCCAAGATATATCTGATGTTCTTTGGCAGTCCATGGAATAGTAATTATTCTTCTCAAACACTAAAACTCAAAAGCACCGGTCCTTCTTCTGTCATCCTTATTCATAGTCCAGCTCTCAAGTGCATAGCAAGTGACTGAAAAGACCATAATCTAAAGCAGGCACCTTTTAGTTCTTAAACTAATATCATTGCTCCTCAGGAATTTGGAGATGTCCCTGACCGAAGACTCTTTAAGTACAATATGTATCCTGATATCCTGACTGCTAGTACCCAGGGTGTTGATTGCTGCTCCAAGTAAGATGCAGTTGTTGACAGTTTTAATCTTTTCTCCATTTATCATGATGTTGCCTATCAGTCCAATGGTGAGAATTTTTGTTTTCTTGACGTTGAGATGCAATCCATATTGAAGGCTCTAGTCTTTGATCTTTTGCAGCAAGGGCTTTAAGTCCTCCTCAGTGTCAACAAGCAAGGCTGTGTCATCTACATTATAAAGGTTATTGGTGAGTCATCCTCCAATCCGGATGCCACATTCAGTCTTCCTCAAATCCTGTCATCACATTGTTCTTCATAGAGTCAGGTTCTAGAATAACTTGCTCAGTATACAGATTGAGACTAAGGTGCATCTGATCCAGGCCATAGTCTTTGCAATTGCTTGTTATGCATCAGAGAGCTGAACAATGACTAGGGATGATAGAAAAATAATTGATGCCTTTGAGCTGCGGTGCTGGAGAAGAGTGTTGAATATACCATGGACTACTAAGAGAACAAATGGGTTCATCCTAGGGTGGGTGAAACCAAGCTGCTCCCTGGAGGCAAGGATTCTGAGGCTTAATCTGACATACTTTGGGCATGTTGCAAGAAGGGACGACCAATCCTTGGAGAGGGATATCATACTTGGAACATTGGAGGAACAGAGGAAGAAGAAGACCAATGATCGGTTGGATTGATTCAGTGACTGGGATAATAAGGGTAGTTGTATCAGAGACAGTAAAGTTGGCACAGAACAGAGTAGGTTTATTGTAAATAGGGCTGCTCTGAGTCGCAAGCAAGTCGATGGCACATAACAACAACAAACAATTCAGATTAAATAGGTATGGAGTAAGGATACAACTCCGACACACTTCTCAGTTTTAAACTGTGTGGTGTTCACTTTCATAGGCTGGATAGATTAGTTCCATTGGATTGTTGTTGTTGTTGTTGTTATGTGCCATCTAGTCGTTTGCAACTCATAGCAACCCTATGTTCAACAGCCCTAAACCCTGTCTATCCTGTGCCAATCACACTGCCTCTGACATACCCATCTCGATTACCCCAGTCACTGAATCAATCCATCTCATAGGCGGTCTTCCCCTCCTGCGCCGTCCCTCCACCCAACTGTCCCTCCTTGTAACATGCCCAAAGTATGTCAGATGAAGCCCCAGAATCCTTGCCTCCAAGGAGGTGCTTAGTTTAATCCTCTCCAGGATGAATCTGTTTGTTTTCTTGGCAGTCTAGGGTACATTCAATACTCTTCTCCAGCACCACAGCTCAAAGGCATCAATTCTCCTTCTGTCCTCCCTAGTCATTGTCTAACTCTCTGATGCATAACA
>NW_006399880.1:5100771-5102667 GCF_000299155.1 Elephantulus edwardii | reverse complement strand
CTCCAATGCCTAATATGTCAATATTTATGCGTTCCATTTCCTTCTTAACAATTTCTAATTTTCCTTCATTCGTGGCTCTCACATTCCATGTACCAATCACTAGGGTCTGCTTACAACTGTTCCTCCTCCTTTGTATTTCCATAGGTCAACCAAAAAGAAACTCAACAGAGATGCAGAAGATCTAAACTATACAATCAGCCAACTCAAACTTGTGGATGTATTCAGGGTACTAATGACAATCCTACCAAAAGCAATCTTCATATTCAACATAATCACAATCCAGGCACCAAATTTCTTTTTCAAAGAGATTGAACGGGAAATTGTCAAATTTATTTGGAGAGAAAAGAGATCTCAAATAAACAAAGCACTTCTGAAACAAAAATGAAGTGGGAAGCATAGCACCCTCTGAACTCAAAACCTACTACACAGCAGTAGTAACCAAAAAAGTATGGTGCTGGAATCATAACCATAAATCAATGAAACTGATTGAAAACCCAGAAACAGACCCTTCTATCTATGGTCAACTGATACTCAACAATGAAATCAAACTCTATCAAATGGAGAAATGACAACCTCTTCAACAAATGGTTCTGGCAAAACTGGACTGCTACCAGCAGAAAGCTGAAACAGGATCTACATTTCACACAATTCACAAAAATCAACTTAAGGTGGATCATAGACCTAGGAATAAAGCTCAAAACCATAAAGTTCATCAGAGACAAATTGGGATCAAGCTTAAACAGCCTAGTCTATGGTATAAAGAAACTGCCAAATACAGCCAGAAATGTACAATCTGGAGAGGATAAAATTGATGAATGAGACCTTAAAAAAAAAATAAGTTCCTGTGCACATCAAAAACCATTTTCCAAAAGAGTGAAAAGAAAACATACTGATTTAGGAAAAAACATTTGGTAATACCACTTTAGAAAGCATCTCATATAAAAAAAATTATAGAATTTTACAGGGCCTCCACAAGAAAAAGACTAATAACATAATTACAAAATGCACAAAATACATGGAAAGACTTCACAGATGAAGACATCTGGGTGGCCAACAGACACATGAAGAAATGTTTAAAAATCATTGGCAATCAGAGATGCAAATCAAAACCAAAATGAGATACCATCTCACTCCAGCAACAGTGGCAAAGTTTAACAAGACTCCAGGTAATAAATGTTGGAGAGAATGTGGAGAGAGAGGAACTCTTACACATTATTAGTGGGATTTGAAAATGGTACAACCATTCTGGAAGGCATTTTCTCAAAAAACTAAATACAGTAATTTCATATAACCCAGCTATTCCACTACTTGGAATATACTCTGAGAGAATGAGAACTGAGACACAATTGGAGACTTGTACACCAGTGTTCATAGGAACATCATTCACCATCGCGGGAACATGGAAACAACCCAAATATCCAAATACAGTCGAGTGGATTAAAAAATTATGATACATTTACATGATGGAATACTATGCAGCACACAGGAGCAATTATTTTTGTAAATTACTACCTAACTTTGGAGAGACTGGAGAGCATTATTTTAAGTGAACTCACTCAGTCCCATTAAGACAAATACTGAATAAGACCATTATTGTAGAATGAGTGTGAAGATCAGGGGAAGGACTGAGGACGGGTAGAATGGATGGTCTTAATCATAGGGTTGCACAATTTGATAAGTGGAGGGAGGGGAGCATGAAGGAAATGGAGAAGATCTAGTGTGAAAAACAATGTATATGAACTTCTTAAATAATAAACCATTATAAAATAAAATAAATAAAAATATTCAAATAGAGGACATTTGAGAAGCGCATGAAAAGATACTTAAGATCATCACTTATTACAGAGATTAAAATAAAAACCAGTGATATATCACTCTATCTCAGCTAAAAAAAAA
>NW_006399880.1:5099753-5100271 GCF_000299155.1 Elephantulus edwardii | reverse complement strand
TTGTTGTTGTTGTTGTTGTTGTTGTTGTCAGGTGCTTTTGAGTCGAGCACACCTCACTGCAACACTATGAACAACAGATCTGAGCCCAGGGCTATAACTGTGCCATCCTTACTATCTCTGGCATCCTTGAGCTCATTACCACAACCTCTGTGTCAATCCATTTAGTTGAGAATCTTTTTCTCTTTTGCTTACTCCTCACCTTTCCAAGCATGATGTCCTCCTCCAAAGAATAGCCTCTTGTAACAATATATCCAAAATATGTGAAATCAAGCTTTGTTATTTTTGCCTCCAAGGAGCTCTCTGGCTGAACTTTCTCTAAAACATAGCTGTTCTTTTACCAGTCCATGGAATATCTGTACTCTTCTCAAATGGTACAGCCCAAAGGCATCAATTCTTCTGTAATTCTTATTCATTATCCTGCAAGTGATTGAAAAACACATGATCTACACCACAAGATAAAGGTAAATAATCCAATAGAAAAATGGGCACAGGATATGAACAGACACTTCACCAAAGAA
>NW_006399880.1:5094786-5099653 GCF_000299155.1 Elephantulus edwardii | reverse complement strand
ACAATCTCAATCTCTTCGCCATTCATCCTGATGCTACCAATTGGTCCAGTGGTGAGAATCTTTGTCTTCTTGACATTGAGCCTCAGTCCATACTGAAGTCTGCAGTCCTTGACCCTCTGCAGCAAGTGCATGAGGTCCTCCTCAGTTTCAGCAAGCAGAGTTGTGTCATCTGCATAATGCAGATTGTTACTAGATCTTCCACCGATCCTGACGCCACACTTCTCCTCATAGAGCTCAGCCTCCTGGAAATCTGCTCTGCATACAGGTTGAAAAGGTATGGAGACAGGACACATCCCTGGTGTACACCCTTGCCAATTTTGAACCATGCAGTTCCATTGGATAAGTTACCCAAATTGGATAGGTTTCCCAAATACCCCCACTCCCACACTGTAACTTTCTAGACATAAAATGACCTTAAGTATCATGAAGGTGGGAACTGTTTGTAGTAGAGCAGAAAGTATCCATATCCTTGTACTCTGAGAAGCAAGATATAGTGTTGGGAAGGAATACAGCCTCTACCATGAGATAACCCAGATTCAAATCTCAGTTCTGTCATTAATTGAGCTTGTTGTTATTGTTATGTACCATCAGGTCAGAATCAATTCATAGTTGACCCTCCATGGGGTTTTCAGAGGCAATAAATCACATAGGAAGAGACTGAACATCTTCCTCCTGCAAAGCAGCTGGTGAGTTTGAACCATAGCCTTTGGGTTGGCAACAAAGCTCCTTACCACTAGATTTGATTTGACGACTCTAACACCTCACTTTCTTCATTTGCATAAACAAAGAGAATAACCATTCTTAACTCACAAGATTCTATGGAAGAATTTAAAATAATTGAGATAAGTATACAAAGCCCTTCGCATTGTGCCTGGCACACAGCAAGCTCTCTGTAAAAGAAGGCTTTATCACACTGTTGGCCTCCCGCCTCCAAATTGAGGACACTTGATGGTTTACTTCTCTAAAAAGAGGCAGAGACACAGTGCTGAAATCAGACTAAGGCCCCAGAGACTAAGTGACCTGGCTCCTTATTGCAGGGTGAGCATCACCTTCTCAACTCTCAGCTCCACATGCCTCAACAAAGTATTCTGGCATAAGCTCTCTGTATTCTTCTGAAAACCCACAAAGTCATTCAGAACACAACCCTTTGTGATTGTAGGGTTCAAAAGAGAGTTAAGAAACAAACGAGGAAAGAAAACCAGAGTCTTTGATTTAATAATGAATTATTAAAAGGACTTCATAGAGCAGTGTACCCAACATCACATTGCCACACACCCTGACTTCTATTTTTTTTTTTACAATAAAGAGGACGATGGAAGGGGAAAAAATCCAAATTTATTTATTTCTTTAAGATGCTTAATTCAAGTAAATCTTGATTTGAATATATGGTCCCAAGTATTTAGCTTTAAACGTGTAGTTGAAGCTGGAAGTTGAAAATAAGCATCTAGACTTCCAGAAGAGCAGATTGAATGATGCCTCTTGGGATTCAGTAACACCCAATACCTACATTGTGGCCAGTGTAGGAAGAGGAGTCTTATGGCTAGATCCTTTCAGTTTAACTCAGGAATTAAAATACTTAGAAATAACATGAAAGTCATTGGGTCCACTAACCTTGTGAAGTTTATGCATTCATTCAAGAAATATTTGCTGAACATTTACACTTTATCATTCCTCGTACTCAAGCTACAGGGTGGACAAGACAGATGCCCATTGTATTTATAATCACATTTGTGTGGGCAATACAATCAATCACCGGTGCATGGGCCTGGGTGTGTCAGAGATTGTGAGGATGGCATAGGTTAAGACAAGTTTCAGATCTGTTGTTCGTGGGTTCACTATGAGTCATACACAACTCGACAGTACCTAACAACAAAAACAGAAGTTCAGATATGAATTGATGCTAGAATTCCTGACTCCCATGTGGTAAATCTGGGTTCAATGCCCAGTTAATACTCATCATCACAGTCACTATGTATCTGTCATGGGGGCATAAATGTTGCTATTTATGATGCTAAGTAGGCTTCAGAAGAACTTCCAGACTAAGGTGAATGAGAGAGAAAGGTCTAGAAATGAGCATGTGAAAACTGGCTAATGAAAATCCTGTGGATGGAAATGTTACAATTCACAATTAATCATGGGAACCAGTTCAGATTATACTAGATGTTCTCGGAAAAATAAATCAGCATGTTGTGGCAGAGAGACACCAAGGGGGAAAGGAGAAGACCATTTGAGGAGGCAACACTTACTATTGTGACGTCGGAGAAGGAGAAAGAACCAGTTTCATGAAAGTTGGAGGAAAGAGCATTAAGGAAGAGAGAGGATCAACAACAAAAATGTTAAGCAAATGTAGTGTGTGACATGAAGAAAAAGAATGCCTGTGCCTGGAGTAGAGAGACAGGAGGAAAATGCCCATAAAGTTAGAATAATAGGCAGTTGGGTGGGTGGGAGACTTACCGAAGGTCCCCAGAAAGGTGGCAATGGTTGCGATTAGAAGTAAAGCTTAAAAAAAAGAAAAGTAAAGCTTCTTGGCTCACAGATGTGATATCCTTTTCCTTTTTAAGCTTTTGTTTGGCTGCAGAAGCCCAAAGTGGTGGTCTTATTTGCAATGGTGCATCAAGTAGAGGCGATAGCTCATGGTGTTCTGGCCACACTGTCCTCATACTCAGGCAAAGCCTGGCAGAAGACAGGGCTCTGGAGGCCACTGACCCCCAGGAGTAAAGTGACTGGAAAGCATTAAAAAGTGGGCTGTGTGGAGTGTCCTCCAGCCACTGCTTCCTGAGTGTCTCCTAAATGCTGAGGCACACACAACCCAGTCACACTTATACCCGAGTGGTGACAGAACCACTGCCCACAAAGTCTAGGAGCTGCCGTTTCTCCGCCCAGCTGCCACCGCCACTATCCAGCATGAAGAGCACCAATATCACAGATTCTTTGGGAAAAACACTTCTGTCCAGCTACACCACACAGGAGCCCTTAAATTCAAGCGGAAGGGGCTGGGACAGCTCAAGGCAGGCGGAGATGCCATTTCTGGAAGTGAATGACAGGCTTCCTGGTTTGTCAATTAGGTACTTTGTGGGAAATACTGCTGTCAGGCCCTCAGCCCTGCAGGTCTCAGGTCAGAAAGGGAGCACAAATTTACGGGTCCTTCATATTGCCATACTCTGGGTCACTATATAGTTATAACAACCCCACATCTACTGAAAAAAAGTCTCACATAATGTCAAGAAAAGCAGCAGTCTGCCTCAGTCATCATGAAAAAAGAAAATAACCCTTCTCCTGAAAAAGCAGAAAAAATGAATATCCCAGAGAGAGAGAACTAGAAGAAATATGTTGATGTGGAGTTATATGAACAGCTACAGAAAAAGTTGCAAATGATGGATGAAACAATGGAAGACATTAAAAGAGCAAATATTCCAGAGACAAAAATCCAGGAGAAATATACTGATGAGGATTAACTTGAACAACTATGGAAGAAAATGCAAAAGATGAAAGAGAGAATTAATAATATAGATAAAGAGGTAAAATAACTTTTAAATAATCATCTAAAGACAGAGAGGGTACAGCCAACAAAATACTTGAAGTAACAGAAAGATATGAAAATGCAATCCAGAATATTAAGACCAAAATGGTAAAAGTGTCCAACATGCTGGTAGAACAAAAAAGTAGAACTGAAAATATCGAACAGAAAATCAGTGAGCTGGAAGAGAACAGCCTCACTGGAAACACACTAGAAGAACAATCAGAGATGAGATGTAAAGAAAATGAAGAAAACATTAAAATTATGTGAGATGACACCAAAAGGAATATCATACATAGAATTCTAGAACATGGAAGTGACAAGGAAATCACTGAGAAAATTATGGAAGAAGTACTAAAAGAAAACTTCCCAGGTATTTTGAAGAACAGGAAAATCCACATTCTAGAAGCACAGTGAACCTCAAATAGACTAGACCCAAAAAGAAATACATCAAGACATATCATAGCCAAATTCTCCAAATTAAAAGATAAGGATAGAAAACCAAAAGCAGCACAAAAAAAACAATGAGTCACCTTTAAAGGTGAAACAGATTCCGTTCTGATTTCTCAGCAGAAACCATGCGAGGTAGGCTATAAGGGAATGGCATATACAGAAAGTTGAAAGAAAACCATTGCCAGTCAAGCATCCTATACTCAACAAAGCTCTCCATCAAATACAAAGGAGAAATTAGATGCTTTGCAGAAAATTAGGAACTTAAGGAATTTTTTAAAACTAGACCAAAGCTACAAGACATTTTAAGTGCAGTGCTTCACATAGAGAGACCAAAGAAATTTAGATGGACCATAGTAACCAGAAACAACAGGAAAAGAAACACAACAAAATGGCGATGGTAAAATAAATATCGAACTTAATGTGAATGGACTAAATGAACCAATTAAAAGAAAAACATAGCAGAATGGATAAAAAAAACAAACCCATGGGTATGTTGCCTATAAGAGACACATCTAAGAAGAGAAGGACAAATTAAAAATCAAGGGCAGAGAAAAAAATACCAAGCAAATGGCACCACAAAAAAGCAGTAGTGGCAACGCTAATCTCTGATAAAATAAACATCAGAATAAAAACCACCATAAAAGATAAGGAAGGGCATTTCATACTCATTAAAGGCACGATAGATCAAGAAGACATAACACTGGTCAACATTTATACACCAAATAATAGCCCTACAAAATACATAAAACAATGGTTAACAGAACTGAAGAAAGAAAGACAGTACCAAAACAGTTTTAGGAGATTTTAACATACCACTATCACCAAAGGATTGTTGTTGTTGTTATGTGCTGTCGAGTCGTTTCCGACTCATAGCGACCCTGTGCACAACAGCCCTAA
>NW_006399880.1:5081958-5088751 GCF_000299155.1 Elephantulus edwardii | reverse complement strand
AGACTGAGAAAGATGGGTTCAATAATGTATACTGCATTGAAACAGATGAGGGAGAAAACTGTTTGAAAGGGATATGTGATTAGGAATTTTTGTCATCACGGTAGTCCAGAGCGAAGGCTACATGGTGGAGTGGACCTGGGGGAGGGTTTGTAAAACAATGAAAGAATTTTTGTTTTAATTTTACAAGAGGTTAGTGTACTAGGGGGGAGGGTTGGGAGGGGAGAAAAGTGAAACAATGAATGAATGGAAATCCAAAGTCTCTGTAAATTTTTGCTGAAATTAATAATAAATTAAAAAAGAAAAAGAAAAAATCATGGTCTAAATCAAGTGCACTTCGTCCTCAAAGTGATATCAGTGCTCCTCAGTAATTTGGAGAAGTCTCGGACTGCAGACTTCCCCAGTGAAATATATTTTCTGATTTCTTGACTGCTGGTACCAAAGGTATTGATTGTGAATCCAAATGAGACAAAGTTGTCAATAGTTTAATCTTTTCTCTGTATATCACGATTTTGCCTGTAAGTGCAGTGGTGAGAATTTTTGTTTTCTTGAAATGAGATGCAATCCATGTTGAAGGCTGTGCTCCTTGATCTTATGAAGCAAGCACTTGAGGTCCTCTTCCCTTTCAGGAAGCAAAGTTGTATCATCTGCGTAACAGAGATTATTGATGAGTCTTCCTCTGACCCTGACCTTTTGCTTTCTTAGTGGATGATATCCTTGATATCATCCCACAACTTATCTGGTCTTCAATCTTGGTGTTGAATGCCTCAAACCTATTCTGAAGATGATGATGAAATTCAGATGGAACTGATTCAAGATCTTATCTAGATTCCTATGAACATATTTTAATTTTTTTTCAGTATCAATTTGAATTTGCATATGCATAGTTGATTATCTGACCCATCATCTGTTCCTGTCCTGGTTTTGACGCCGATATTGAGCTTCTCCAACAATTTCTTCCACAAATGTAGTCAATCTGATTCCTATGCAGCCCATCAGGTGAGAACCATGTGTAAAGTCATCATTTGTGTTTTTTTAAAAACAGGTATTTGCAATGAATAAATCACTGTAAATACAAAATTAAATCCTTCTATTTCCAGTTTCTTTTCTCTCACCAAACCCATATTTTCTAGCTACTATTCCTTCTTGACTGTTTCCTATTTTTACATTCCAGTCACCAATTATCATTAACACATCTTGATTGCATGTTCACTCAATTTCTGACTATAAAATTTGGTAAAAATTCTTAATTTCTTCTTCTCTGGCTCTAGATATAGAGTATACATTTTAATAACAGTCGAGTTAATGGGTCTTCCTTATATGTGTATGAATATCATCAAGGATATCATCCATGAAGAAAGCAAAAAGTCATTACAAAAACAGAGGAGAAAGAAAAAAATCTAAATGGATGTCAGAAGAGGCTCTAAAGATTGTACTGTTGCATTGAGAAGCCAAAACTAAACAAATAAACAAATAAAAACTCAACAACAAAAAGCCATGTTGAAGTTAAAGAACTGAACAGATGATTTCAGAGGGAAGCTCAGGAGGACAAAGCAAAGTATTATAATGGGATGTGCACCGAGCTGAAATTAGAGAATAAAAAGTCAAGAACTCAGTGCTATACATCTCTCAAGCTGAAAGAACTGAAAAACAAATTCAAGCCTCGTGTCACAGTATTAAAAGATACTAGGGGCAATATAGGGGCATCTGGTGGCCTAGTGGCAAGAAGCTGCCCTGCAATCCCAAAGGCACGTGATCGAGGCCACCAAGTGCTCCATGGGAAAGGGATGGCCATTCTCCTCCCATGCGATTAACTGCCTCTGAAAACCCGCCAGAATGTCAGCTATGGGTCAGTTCTGACTCCACGGTACATAATAACAGGAGGGACAATATATCGAATGGCACAGAAAGCATCAAAAGAAGATGAAGAGAATACATAGAGTGACTTTACCAAAAAGAATTTATTGACAATGAAAAATTTCAGGAAGTACCATATGAACAGGAGCCAATGGGAATAAAGGAGGAAGTAGAAGCTGCTTTGAAGGCATTGGCAAAACATAAGGCCCCAGAAATCTGTGGTATACCAATTAACTTGTTTCAATTAACAGATGTAGCCTTGAATGCGCTCACCAGTTTATACCCAGAAATTTGGAGGACAGCTGTCTGGCCAACAGATTGAAAGAGGTCCATATTTGTTCCCATCCCCAAGACACGTGACCCAACTGAATGTGCACATCATCTAATATCATTGATACCACATGCAAACAAAATACTGCTGAAGATCGTTCAAAAGCAGCTGGAACTGTGCATGGATAGTGAAATGCCAGAAGTTCAAGCAAAATTTAAAAGAGGCAGTCACATCAGAGATATCATTACTGATGTCAGATGGATCCTGGCTGAAAGTAAGGACTACCATAAGGATGTATATTTGTGTTTTATTGATTATGCAAAGGCATTTATTTGATTGACTTTGGGGGTCATGATAAGTTGTGGCTGACATTGAGAAGAATGGAATCCCAGAGCACTTGATTCTGGTCGTGTGGAAGCTATACCTGGACCAGGAAGCTGTTATGTGAACAGAGCAGGGGAGCAGTGCATGGTTTGGAATTTGGAAGGGAGTGCACCAGGTTTGTATTCTCTCTCCTTGCCTATGCAATCTGTATGCTAAGCAAATTATCCAAGAAGGTGGACTCCTGAGGAGGAGAGTGGTATCAGGATAGGAGAAAGACTCATCAATAGCCCGAGTTATACAGATGACACAACCTTGCTTGCTGAAAGTTAGAAGGACTTGAAACACTTGTTGCAGAACATCAAGGAATGAAGTCTTCAGTATGGATAGCATCTCAAAGTCAAGAAAACAAAGATTCTTATCACTAGACCAACAGGCAGTGTCATGATGGATAGATGGAGAGGAGAATGAAACTATCAACAGCTTCATCTAGCTTGGGTACACAATTAATACCCTTGATACTAGCAGGCAGGAAATAAGGAGACACATTGCACTGGGAAAATCTACAGTCAGGGGCCTTTCCAAATCATTGAGGAGTAATAATGTCATTTTGAGGACTTAGGTGCATCTAATTCAGGCCATGGTCTTTCTAATTACTTGCTATGCATCTGAGAGCTGGATAATGAATAAGGATGACAGAAAAAGAATTGCTGTGTTTGAACTGTAGTGTTGGAGAAGAGCACTGAACATCCCATGCACAGCCAAGAGAACAAACAGATACGTCTGGGAGAGGGTGAAGCCACAGTGCTCTTTGGAGGCAAGAATGATGAAGCTTTGCCTCACATTCTTTGGACATGTTGCCAGGAGGTGCTATTCCTTGGAGAAGGACATGATGCTGAGAATAGTGGAGGGTCCACTAAGGAGAGAAAGACCCTCAGACAGGTGGATTGACATGGTGACTGTTGGGATGGGCTCTTGTGTGTCAGGAAGCGTGATGAGAATGGCACAGGACAGAACAGAGTTTAGATCTTTTGTTCATAGGATCGCTATGAGCCCTGCTCAACTCGATGGTACCTAGCAACAACAACAACCTCTGACCATAATGTCACATTTTTCCTCATAGAATCCAGCTTCTAGAATAATTAGCTCAGCATATAGATTTAATAACTTTGGGGGAGGGGAAGATAAAACCCTGAAACACCTCTCCTGATTTCAAATCATGTAATGCTCCCTTGCTGTTTGCACAATGGCCACTTGGTCTAAGCATAGATTTTCTATGATCACAATTAAGTGTTCCAACTCTTCTCAATGTTATCACTAATTTGTTATCCACAGTTAAATGCCTTTTCATACTCAATAAAGCACAATAACACGTTCTTCTGGTATTCTTTGCTTTCAGCTAGGATCCATCTGACATCAGCAATAATATCCCTGGTCACATGACCTTTTTTAAACTCAGCTTGAACGGTTCAAAGTTCTCTGTTTATGTACTATTCTAGCTGGTTTTTAATGATCTTCATTAGTGTTTTGCTTGTATGTGGCATTGTTGTTGTTTGTTGTTCTACAATTTCCACTTTCTGCTAGGTCCCCTTTCTTAGGAATGGGAACGAATGTGGATCTCTTTCCAGTCAGTCATCCAGGTAACTGTCCTCCAAATTTCCTGCATAGTCTGGTGAGTGCCTCCAGGGCTGCATCTTTAGTGGAAACATGTCAATTGGTATCCTATCGATTCTTGTAGCCTTTTTTTTTGCCGTTGTCTTCAATATAGCATGAACTTTTCCCCTTATTGCCTTTGTCTTCGGCGAAAATCCTTTAAACTCAAGTTTTATGCCTTAAAATGCATATATGTATACCCCTAGAAAATGCAGCATCATTTTAAATAAACCTTTCCCTACTCTCTTTGGCACTGCCACTCGTGTTTGTGCCACTAGGCACTAGGTCTTGAGTATTTTTCCAGGTTACTGCATTAATACCCACATGATTTTGTTAATTGCTCTGTAGTATTCCTTAGCAGGAGAGCACTGGTGCTGTGGTCTAAAGAGAACTGCACTGTTGACTCAAAGGTCATGTCTCTCTTGACATTTTGAATTCTCAAATAGTTCTATAGCAGAACAAGGACAATTTCCTCTCACATGATTTACAGACTCAGAAAACCAATGGAGGGTCCCTATGAGTGGGTTCTGACTCAACAGCAATGAGAGAGAGATTCCATGCCATCTCCCTGTGAATTAGAATTTGGGTTATTTGCCATTCCTTTTATGTTATACTGCAATGGTGTTTCCTCCTTTACTCTTTTTTATTTATTTATTTCAGTGAAAATTTGCAGAGATTTTGGATTTCCATTCATTCATTGTTGCACTTTTCTCCCCACCCACCCCAACTCCACCCCAGTATGCTCCTCTCTTTAAAAAGTAAAAGAAAAGTTCTTTCATTGGTATACAATCCTCCCACACCCATCCCTTCCCCACCCCAAGTATACTCCACTCTGCAACCTTCATTCCCGACTCTTATGATAATCATAATGTCCTATAACATATTGCTTTCAAACTATTCTCTACCTCATCTGTTTTAATGAAGTATACATAATTCATCCAGTTTTTCTCATTCTTACCTTAACCCTGATGTCAGTCCCATTCTACAGCAGTGGCACTATGTGGTGTTTGTCCTTTTGTGACTGAGATCTTTCACTCAGCATAATGTCCTCGAGGGTCACCAATTTTGAATAATATTACATGAGCTCCATGTTTTTCAATGCAACATAGTATTCCACTGTGTGAATATACCACAGCTTCTCTATCCATTCATTTGTTGATGGGCACTTAGATTGCTTCCAACTCCTTGCTAGGAACAAAGCCGCGATAACATGGGTGTGTATCTATCTGCTTGGATGTCAGTTATGGTCTCTTTGGGGTATATTCCCAGTAATGGAATTGCTGGGTCAAATGGTATCTCTATTTGCAAATTTTTGAGAAAGTGCCACACCGCCTTCCACAGTGGCTGCACCATTTTGCACTCCCACTAACAGTGAATAAGGGTTCCAGTCTCTCCACAACCTCGCCAGCATTTTGCTTTCTGTTCTGTTAAATTTTGCCCTCTGACTGGGGTGAGATGATATCTCATAGTTGTCTTGATTTGCATCTCTTTTAGAGCTAGGGATTTTGAACATTTCTTCATGTGCTTGTTAGCCATCTGAATGTCTTCTTTGGTGAACTCTTCCTTTCCTCTTAGATTCAGTGCCCAAATGGAAGCAGAATCAGTCTTGAGAATTCCTAAACATCTGATGCTTATCTAAACCCAAATGAGCTACCATTACTCCTTACTTCTCTCACCACTAATCTTCTCTGGAAGATTTCAGCCAATTCCCAAAACTTTGGGAACACTGTATAAGGAGGAATGAGTTTGGACAAACTCTAAGAACTCACATGGCTCTGTTGTTGTTGTTAAGTGCTATCTAGTAGATGACAATCCATAGTGATCCTATGAATCTCAGATCAGAACCTTGCCCTGTCCCATACCATCTTCACAATCTCTGACATGCTCAAGCCCATTGTCACAGTCACTGTATCAATTCTTCTCACTGAAGGTCATCCTCTCTTCTGCTGACTCTCCCTACCTTTGCCAGCATGATGCTTTTTTCCCAAGACTGGCCCTTCTTGATACCATGTCTAAACTAAGTAAGATGAAGTAAGATGAAATTTCATCATTCTTGCCTTTTAGGAGCACTTTGGGTGCACTTCCTCCAGAACAGATTTATTTATTTTTTTGGCAGTCAATGGTATACTCAATACTTTTTGCCAACACTATAATTAAAACATGTTTATTTTCTTAGTGGTCAAAGGACCTGGCAAGCTTCAGCAGCACTTCTTCCACCGACTTCAGCCGCCTTGCGCCTGGCAGGATGCTCCCCCGCATCTTGCTTCTTTGCTGCTTGGCCCTGCCACTCTGCTTTGCAGCAAATCCTTGCTGTTCCCATCCATGTAAAAACCGAGGTGTATGCATGACTACAGGATTTGACCAGTATAAATGTAATTGCATACGAACAGGATTCTATGGTGAAAACTGTACATCACCTGAACTTATGACAAGAATAAAGCTATTACTGAAACCCACTCCCAACACGGTACACCACATCCTCACCCATTACAAGGGATTTTGGAACATTGTCAATAACATTCCCTTTCTGCGAAATGCCATTATGAAATATGTGATAACATCACGATCAAATTTGGTTGATAGCCCACCAACTTATAATGTTGACTATGGCTACAAAAGCTGGGAGGCCTTTAACAACATCTCCTATTACACCAGAGCCCTTCCTCCAGTGCCTGCTGACTGCCCTACCCCTAC
>NW_006399880.1:5072692-5078228 GCF_000299155.1 Elephantulus edwardii | reverse complement strand
GAACTTTCAGATGGTATGAGCAATTGGAAATACCATAAGGTGCACCCTAATCTTTAAATTGCCACTTTTGCTCTTTAGCACTTTGGAAAGGTTCTTGACAGATTTTCTTAATGTAACAAATCTTTTTCTTTATTTTGCCTGCTGCTTCCATGGGTGTGATTATGTAAAATGAAGTCATTTGGCAACTTCAATCTTTTCTTTTTTATAATAAAATTTTATTTTATATTAGTTTTTGGAAGCAAGAATAACATTGACTTCCTAAATAACATGCCTCTGAAAGCTCTATAAACTTTGATAAATGTTGGTAGTTATAGAGGGTCTTCAGCCTTTTGTTCATAGAGTCCCTATGAGTCATGCTAGACTCTAAGGCAATCAACAACACCACACTGGTTTACTTACAAAGTGTGTATACATTGTTTGTCACACCAGATCTTTCCCATTTCCTTAACCCACCCCTCCCTTCACCCACCAAATTGTGCAATCCTATGATTACCTCCCTTCCCCCACTCATCCTTCTCCCTCTGTTCCACCTTCCCCCCTTTTGATTTCATACACATTTTATAGTTATCTATTTCTACAATAATGGTCATATGCACTATTTGTCCTTATGAAACTGAGTTAGATCACTTAGTATAATGCTCTCCAGTACCTCTCAAGTTAGGTAGTAATTTTCAAAATCATTGCTCCTGCATGTTGCATAGTATTCCATTGTGTGAATACACCATAAGTTTTCAATACATTTGATTGTGGTTGGACACCTGAGCTGTTTCCATATTCTTATAATGTTGGCTAACACTGCTATGAATATTGGTATACATGTCTCTGTGCCTCAGTTCTCATTTTCTCGAGGAATATTCCAAACAGTGGAATAGCTGGGTCATATGAAGTTTCTATGTTCAGCTTTTTGAGAAAATGCCAAACTGCCTTCCAGAGTGCTTGTACCATTTTACAATCCCACCAACAGTGTATAAGAGTTCTTGACTCACCACATCCTCTCCAACATTTCATTACTTGTTGTCCTATTAAACTTGATCACTGCTATTGGAGTGAGTTGGTATCTCCTTGTGGTTTTGATTTGCATCTCTTTTATTGCCAGTGATTTGAAGCATTTCTTCATGTGTCTGTTGTCCATTGAATATCTTCCTCTGTGAAAATTATTTCCATGTCTTTTGCCCATTTTGTAAATGGGTTATTAGTCTTTTTCTTGTGGAAGCCTTGTAGTATTCTGTAAACCTTTGATATGAGACCCTTGTCTGAAATGGAATTGCCAAGGGATTTTTTTTCCCAGTTTGTAGGTTTTCTTTTCACTCTGTTGGAAAAAGTTTTTTATGTACACAGGGATTTAATCTTTAGAAGGTCAAATTTATCAATTTTATCCTCTCCAGTATTTGACAGTCTTTTTATACCATAGACTAGGCCATCTAAGTTTGATGCCAGTGTGTCTCTTATGAACTTTATAGTTTGGGACTTTACTCCCAGGTCTCTGATCTACCTTGACTTGATATTTATGTATGGTGTGAGACGTGGATCCTGTTTCAGCTTTCTGCATGGAGCAGTCCAGTTTTGCCAGCACCATTTGTTGATAAGGTGGTCATATCCCCATTTGACAGATTTTATTTTTAATCTTCTCTCCATCTGTGATGATTTTGTCTATTGGCCAGTAGTAAGAATTGCCATTTACTTGGTGTTGAGATGGATTTCATATTGAAGGCTGTAGTCTTTGATCTTCTTCAACAAGTGCTTCAAGTCTTCATCACTTTCTACACAGTTGTGTCATTTGCATAAGACATGTTGTTGATGAGTCTTCCTCAAATCCTGATGCCTTATTCTTCTTTATAAAGTCCAACTTCTCCAGTTATTTGCTTGGTATACACATTTAATAGGTATGGACAAAAGATAAAACTGTGCTGCACATCCCCCCCTTTAAAAAAAAAAAGATGGAGCAGTGTTCCTGCCTGTTAGTCTAGGTATAGATTTTGTATGAGCACAATTAAGTGTTCTAGGACTCCCATTTTTCTCAATGTTAGTCATAATTTGTTATGATCCACACATTAAAATGACTTTTCATAGTCAACGGCTCTGTTTTTGTTGTTAAGTGTCATCAAGTTGAGTACAACACAAGTAAAACTCAGAGTAACCCTGTGAACAACAGATCTGAACTCTATCCTATCCTGTGCCATCCTCACATTTTCCTTCTTTGTCTACTCTGCACCTTTCTAAGTGTGATGTCTCTCTCCAAGGAACAGCCTCTCCTAGCAACATGCACGAAGTATGTGAGGTAAAGCTTTACCATCTGGTTGCACTTTCTCCAGGAAATAGATGTTTGTTCTTTTAGCAGACCATGAGATATTCAGTACTCTTCTCCAAATTATAGTTCAAAGGTACCAATTCTGTGATTCTTTAATCCTTATTCATTGTCAAGCAAAAGTGATTGGACAGGCTATGGTCTGAATCAGAAGTACTTTAGTCTTCAAACTGACATCATTACTCCTCAATAATCTGGAGAGGTTCTGACTGCATATTTGCCCAGTGTAATACATCTCCCTATTTCCTGACTGTTGGTACCAAGGGTGTTAATTGTGGATCTAAGTAAGATGAAATTGTTGACAGTTTCAATCTTTTCTCTCACAATATTGCCCATCAATTCAGTAGTAATAATCTTTGTTTTCTTGACATTGGAATGCAATCCATATCAAAGGCTGTGCTCTTTGATCTTCTGCAGCAAGCATTTCACATCCTCCTCACTTTTAGCAAGCAAGGTTGTGTCATCTGTGTAACACCGGGTATTGATAAGTCTTCCTCCCATCCTGATGCCACACTCTTCTTCATAGATTCTAGCTTCTCAAGTAATTTGCTCAGTATTCAGATTTAAAAAGTGTGGGGAGAGAATACAATCCTGACAGACTCCTTTCTTCATTTTAAACTGTACCTTTGCTCTGTTCTCACAACAGCCTCTTGGTCTAGATGTAGGTTTCACAAGAGCAAAATTAAGTGCTCTGGGATTCCCATTCTTCTTAATGTTAGTCATAACGTATTATAATCCACATAGTCAATAAAGCCTAAATAGACATTCTTCTGGTATTCTTTACTTTTAGCCAGGATCCATCTGATATCAGCAATGATATCACTGGTGCCATAGCCTCTTCTAAATCCTACTTGAACTTCTGGTAGTTTTCTATCTATATACTGTTCTAGCCACTTCAACAGTATTTTGCTTACATGTGATATTAATGATATTTTTCTTTTGTTTTTAACGGTATTTTTCGAGTTTCCACATTCTGTTGGATCACTTCTCTTGGTAAAAGAAACAAATATGGACCTCTTCCAATCTGTTGGCAAGACAACTGTCCTCCAAATTTCCTGGCATAGACTGATGAGCTTATACAGGGCTGTGTCTGTTAGTTGAAACATGTCAATTTTATTATTTTTCCCCCAGTGTCATCAATGAAGCTTCTACTTCCTCCTTCATTACCATTGGCCCATGTTCTTTTGGTACTTCCTGAAATTTTTCAGTTCAGTCAATTATTTTAACACTGAATATAAAGGAATAAACTCACACTGCATTTCTCAAGCTGATAGAACTGAAAAACAAATTTAAGCTTTGAGTCAAAATATTGGAAAATGCTGTGGGCAATATGTTGAATAATCCAGGAAGCATCAAAAGAAGATGGGGGAATACACAGAGTCACTGGACCAAAAAGAATGGACTGACACTGAAAAAAAATTCAGGAAGCGTCATATGAGCAGGAGCCAAAGATAATGCAAGAGAAAGGTAATGGCTCTAGCAGCACATAACTCTATGATCTTAGATATTGAACCTGTGACGTTCTTAGACATTTGAGGTTTGAATTAAAGGTTTTATAAGTCATTATCAACTTACTGGAGGCCTGTGGACTTCATCATCATAAGATCAATATATTATTTGAACCAGTGGACATATTTTCATGATATTCATGAAGAGATGACTACAATATATGTAGCTACTGACTTCTCCTTATTCTTTTCCATGCTTTTCCTAGATATCAGGTAATATATCACCTTTTGCAAACTCTGTATAAATGTTTGAACTTGAATTTGTTAATTTATAATGAGACAGGGAAAAGTAATCATCACCTACTTTGCATACACTTTCATTTGCAAAGTGCACAGTCTCTGCACTTCACTCCTGAAATAATTCTGAAATATACACAAGGAAGAGACAATTATATTAAACATGATAATGATGTGCAATAAACACTGCTATTCATTACAGCTGCATAAAGTGAAGGAGGGAAAAGTTACCCAAGATCACATAGCTAAGAAATGAGCAAACATAGAATCTAGGTTTCTCTTGCACTGTGCAACACTAGTGAGATCCTTAATAACTGAAAAAGGCATTTATCTTTTACAGAGTCCAGGAGAATGAATGGAAGATAGTACTGAGAGACAGAATTTCGGTCTCTAAGAGCCAAGTAAATAAAGAGGAAAGAAAGCCAGGTTTAGGAACAGGATACAAGGATTAACTTGCTAACTGAGCTCTGTTGTGGTTGGATAGCACGTTGGCTCTAACACATAGCCACTCTTTGTACAAAACAATGAGATATTGCCCAGTCCTGCACCGTCCTCACAGACACGCCATCCCTGAGCCATTGCTGCAGCCATCGTGTCAACCATCTCACCGAAAGTCTTCCTCTTACTCATTGACTTTCTGCTTTGCCAAGCATGATGACCTTCTACAGGGAGAGGTGCCTCCTGATAGAGTGCCCAAAGTGTATGAGGAAGTTTTAACATCCATATGTCTACAGAGTAATCTGGCTCTGCTTCTTCAAAGACAGCTTCATTCTTGGGCAGTTCATGATATCTTAGGTATTCTTTACTGAAACAACAGCTAAAAGACATTCATTCTTTTTCAACTTCCCTTATGCATTGTCCAGCTTCCACATGCACATAAGGTAATTGAAAATGCAATGCATTAAGTGAGGTGCACTTTAACACTTAAAGTAACATCCTTGCTCTTTGGGACTTTCAAAAGGACCTTTGCAGCAGATTTTCCCAAGGTGTTTGATTTCTTGACTGTTATTTCCATGAGCATTTATTGTAGATCCAAGTACCAAGAAAACAAACAGATCTGTCTTGGAGAGGGTGAAAACAAGAATCTCATTGGAGGCTAGGATTTTGAAGCTCCGTCTCACTTATTTTGGGCATGTGGACAGTAGAGATTGGTCCTTGGAGAAGGACATCATGTTCCAGAGGGAGGATGGACAGCGCAGGAGAGAGAGACCCTGGATGAGATGGATTGATACAGTGATTGAGGCGATGGAAGTTGGTGTGTCAGTTAATTAGACTGGCTCAGGACAGGAAAAGATTCAGAGCTGCTGTAAACAGGGTCGCTATACATAGCAGGCGACTCAATGGCACATAAGAGCAATAACATACTATGACAGGTTTGGAAGCAGGAGTGCCATCCACTTCCTAAATTGCATACCTCCGGAAACTCTATGAACTTTAAAAAATGTCGATAGTTGTAGAGGGGCTTGTAGGGTCACTATGAGTCATG
>NW_006399880.1:5033200-5071812 GCF_000299155.1 Elephantulus edwardii | reverse complement strand
AATATTGCATGAGTTCCTTGTTTTTTAATGCAGCATAGTATTCCATTGTGCGAATATACCACAGCTTCTCTAGCCATTCGTTTGTTGATGGGCACTTAGATTCTTATTTTCTTAAGGTTGAGATGTAGTCCATACTGAAGATACAGTCTTTGATCCTCCTCTAAGAGTGTTTTCCAAGTTCTTTCATTTTCAGCAATAAAAGTTGTGTTTCCCGCCTATTACACTTTATTATTCTTTTTCCAGTTCTCGTGGTACATATAATCCAGCTTCTCAGGTTATTTTTCAACATACGGGTTGAATAAGTATGGTGAAAGTATATCATTATAATGGATACCTTTTTTTATTTTAAACCTTTTAGTATTTCCTTGTTCTGTTCAAACAAGGACCTCTTGGTCTATGCACACCAGTTTCACATGAGCACAATTAAGTGTAATATAATTCCCATTCTTCTAAATGTTATTCATAATTTTTTACAGTTCAGATCATTGAATACTTTGTTCTAAAATTTGTATTAAAATTTTAGAATTTGTTTTAAATTTTTCCCATCATGCCTGAGAGAAGCTGGGAGAGCCCAGATGATACAGTTGTTCAGTCCTTGACTATTAATGAAGAGATCAATGGTTTGAACCTAAGAGTCTTTCCATATGAGAAAGATGTGGTTATTTACTTCTATAAAGATGGCAGCCTTGGAAGTTCCTTGGGGAAAACTCGACTTTCCTATAATGAAATGGGGTGTTGGTTTTTTGTTTTGTTTTGTTTTTTCTTTAGTAGATACTTAATGTAACAATCTTGGTTTTAAAACATTCCTTTGTTTTCTATTTTATAAGCATCTCTACTTGCTCCTTATCCTCACAAAAAGATTTTGTTGTTTATTTTCTTATTTCAATGTCTTTCTCATTCTGTAGCAAAAGTTACATGTTCTATTGTGTTCTATGTTTAATATTAAGTCCTACACCCTCAATAATTATATTGTAATATCAATACACTCCATTTTAAAATGATCTTTAGAAAGATTTTATTTGCATATGATAGTCTTTGATATTTTCCACATTCTGTTGGATTCCATTTCTTTGGAATAGGTACAAAGATGATATTCTTCTTATTAAAGGGCCAAGTTTCTTTTTCTTGAAAATTTCTTGACTTAGACTAGTGAGGATATCCAGGGCTGCATTTGTTTGTTGAAACATGTCAACTGGTATTCCATCAGTTCCATGGGCCTTAATTTTTGCCAATGTTCTTCAATTCAATTTATCAACTCCAGGATAGTGCATCATATGATTGTTTGATTCAAAATGGTTAATACTGATCCATTTCAGCTCACTATTTTCCATTTTTTGCTATGCATTTGAAAGTTGGACAACGAATAAGGATGACGGAAGAATTGATGTTTTTGAGCTAAGTGTTGGAGAACTGTATTTAATATCTGATGGACTGCCAAAAGAATAAATAAATAGGTCTTGGAGAAAGTGTAACTAGCATGCTCCTCAGAGACAAAGATGGTGAAATTTCATCTCACTTATTTTGGGCATATTGTTAGCTGGGACAAGTCCTTGGGAAAAGGCATCATGCTTGAAAAGGTGAGGGTCAACAAAAGAGAGGAAGACCTCAGCAAGATGAATTGAAACAGTGACATAACAATGGATTAAAACATATTAGAAATTATTAAGATGACAAAGGATAGATCAGGGTTCAGATCTACTGTTTATAGAGTCACTATGAGCAGCAGTCAACTCAGTGACACCTAACAGTAATATCAATGCCTGGGAAAACATTTTTTTTTTACAACTACTAATTTTCCTAGATTCATGTTTTGTGCAAGGAGCTCTGATGATATAGGCTGTAGAGAGTTTTGCGGCTAACTCAAGGGCTATATAACTATGTTGGTCCTAATCCACCAACAGTACTAAAGGAGTAGGCCTGGCAATCTCATCTGCTGCAATTTACAGCCCGAGAAACCTGATAGAGACATAATGAGTCAGTGAGTGATTAGTTGAGAGAGTGCTATTCATCAGAGAGTTGGACAGTGAATAGAGATGATAGAAAGAGAATTGATACCTTTGAGCTGTGGTACTGGAAGAATGTTGAATATACCATGGACTGCTAGGAGAACGAACAGGTTTGTCCTGGAGAGGGTGAAGCCAGAATGTTCCCTGGAGTCAAGGATTCTGAAGCTTTGTCTGACGTACTTTGGGCATGTTGCAAGGAGGGACTGATCCTTTGGAAGAGTGGAGGGGTGGCACAGGAGAGGAAGACCTTCGATGAGATGGATCGATTCTGTGAGTGGAGTGGTGAGAATGAGTGTGTTTGAGACAGCGAGGTTGGCACAGGATAGAATGGTGTTTAGGGCTCTTGTACATTGTGTCACTATGAGTCACAAATGACTTGATGGCATATAACAACAACAATACTTTATACCTTCCACAATCTGATTACTAATGGAAGTTTGTGACTGTTTCTTCTCACTTTTAGTCATGCCACATTAGCAAATTATGACCGTTCAGCAAATGAAGGTTCTGAAGGCTTCACTCCGTGTCATTGGGGTAGACTCTGTTTTGAGGAGACAGCTCTTCCTAATTGCATTTTGAGTGCCTTCTACCCTGAAGACTCTTCTTCAAGCATTACATCAGACAACGCTCACTGTTATTCATAAAGGGTTTGCTGGCCAGTTATTTCAGAAGTGTTTTTCCAATTCTGCTTACTAGTCTTAGTCTGAAAGTGCCACTAAAAACCATCCACCATGCTTGATCTTGCCAGCAGTGAGTTTCCAGTGGCATATTTTTCAGCAACACTCAAGCCACTGCAGTATGGTGCTGATAGACAAGTGATTGGACTGAACTCTAAGAAGAGATTAGTAAATTTATGTTGCCTGGTATCTACCAGTTAATTGAAGATCATATCCTGGAAACTCTGGCTAGATTGGTCTTGGGAGGCATTTCAAAGTAGATGGCATTCAAGTTGAGAACTAGAAAATTAGTATATAGCAGCCTTGTAAAGAAACAGGACCAGGAAACCAGGTACACAAAAGAGCAGCATTGAAGATGGGGTCTTAATCCATATTTTCCAGAGAAACAGACCTGTGGAGGTGTGGGTGGGTGGTGCATGCGTGTGTGTACACACGCACATCCAAAAGCGTTTGTATCAAGGACTTGCCATATATGATTATGAGGGCAGGCAAGTTCGCTCTCCATAGGCCAGGCCATGGCACGGAAACTCTCAGGCAAAAGCTGAGGCTGCTTCTCTGTTGAACTCTGCTATTGTTACTGGAATGAGATGATATTGGAACTCTTATTCACTGTTGGTGGGAGTGTAAAATGGTATAACCACTCTAGAAGACAGTATGGCGCTTTTTCTAAAAGCTGAACATGGAAATACCATTTGACCCAGAAATTCTACTCCTGGTAATATACCCTAAAGAAACCAGAACTTCCACCCAAACAGACATATGCACACCTGTGTTTATTACTTTGCTGTTCACAATAGCAAAAAAATGGAAGCAACCCAAATGCCTATCAAAAAATGAATGGATTGAGAAGTGGTGGTACATTCACACAATTGAATCCTATACAACATTGAAAAACAAGGAACTCATAAAGTATTATGCAAAATGGATGACCTTGGAGGACATTATGCTGAGTGATATGTCTCAGTCACAAAAGGACAAACACTGTACAATGCCACTGTTATAAAACAGGATTAACATGGGACTTGGGGGGAAACTGAGAAAAGAGGAGATAATAATGAACACTGCATTGAAACAGATGAAGGAAAAAACTGTCTAAAAGGAATATATGATTAGGTATTATTTGCAGAATAAGAGATGCATAGCAAAGTGGACTGAGGTGTGAGAGGAGGGAAGAAATTGTGCAACAATGAAAGAAACTTTTTAAAGAGAAAAGCAAACTGGTGGGGTGCGTAGGGAAGAAAGTGTGCAACAATGAATGAATGAAAATCCAAATTTTCTACAAAGTTTCATTAAAATATTAATTAAAGAAAAGAAGAAAAAGAAAGCTGAAGCAGCAGTTTTGAAGCAGTTTCTTCTTCCTTAGGAAAACTACAGTTTTACAGGCCTGTTCAGCTGATTGGACGGAGACCAGCCCAGATGAGTAACATCATCTAATTTTTAGTTAAAGTCAAAACTGATTCATTACCGAAGTGGTGTTATGTGTGTGGTGTCAGAACTGATTCATAGCTGACCCTACAGTGCGTTTTCAGAGGCTGTAAATCACAGAGGAGGAAGAGTGTCCACCTTTTTTCCTTGGAGCAGCTGGTAGATTTGAACTGTTGTGACTTGGGGTTGACAGTGAAACTCCTTACCAACCAGATTACCAGAGTTCTTTTCACTCTCCCCCCTCCCCCTTATTTTATACTGGTTTACTTACAAAATTCGTAAACATTGTTTTTCACAACAGATCTTCCCCATTTCTTTACACACTCCTCCCTCTACCCACCAAATTGTGAAATCCTATGTTACTACCCCATCGCTACCCCTGCTTATCCTCATGCCTCTGCTCCTCCCCTCCTCCCCTCAGATCCACATACATGTTTAACAATAATGGTCTTATACAGTATTTGTCCTTATGGGACTGAGTTAGTTCACTTAGGATAGCACTCTCCAATCCCTCCCAAGTTAGGTAGTGATTTACAAAATAATTGCTCCTGTGTGCTGCATGGTATTCCATTGTGGGAAAATGTACCACAATTTCTCAATCCATTCATTGTGGTTGGATATTTGGGCTGTTTCCATGTTTTAGCGATGGTGAATAACACTGCTATGAAGACTGATGTACAAACAAGTTTCCTTTTGTGCCTCAGTCATTTTAAGCAATGGAATAACTGGGTCACGTGGAATTTCTATGTTCAGCTTTTTGAGGAAATACCAAACTGTCTTCCAAAGTAGCTGTATCATTTTACAATCCCACCAACAGTGTATAAGAGTTCCTATCTCACCTTATCCTCTCCAACATTTACATCTAAAATTCCTCCACAGCAGCAACACATTCGTGTACAATTGAATAACAGAGGCATAATGGTAATGTGTCGGGCTGTTAACAAAGATCAGTGGTTTGAATCTTCCAGCCACTTTTCAGAGGAAAGAAGAGCATTCTCCTCAGTCTCCCACTATAAAGATTTACAGCCTCAGAACCCTGATGAATGCTGAGTCAGGATGGACTCCCCAGCAGTAGGCCTGGATTTTGGTTTTATAATTTAGCTCAGAAGACCTGGTAGCTTAGTGGTTAAAGCACTCGACTACCAGCCCAGGGATCTGCAGTCTGAACACATGGGACAATGTGTGGGGGAAAGGTGTGGCAATTCGTTTCTGTGAAGATTTACAGCCTTGAAACCCTTATAGACCTTTCTCTTCTGCCCTAAGGGGTCACTTTGAGTGGACATCAACTTGATGGCAGCAGTTCTCTTTGTCGCTTTTTGTTTCATTTTTATATAGCCTAATCAGACATCTTTGAGTTGCAAAAGTTGTTACATACCCAGATGTTTAACCAAAAGATCAGTCACTCTAATCCACTTAGAAAGTATCTTGGAAGAAAGGCCTGACAATCAGCTTCCAACCTTGGAAAACCTATAAGGTGGCTCTACTCTTCACATGGAGGGTCACCATGGGTCAGAGCTGACTCAGTGACCTTTCACACACAACAGCATAGGCTAACTAGGCACCCCTACTTGACACAAAAGTGTAAATGTTCAGCTGTCATCCGAAAGTTTGATGATTCAAATCCACCCAGTAGATCCTTATAAGAAAAGCCTGGCGTTCTGCTGCTGAAAGACCACAGCCATGAGGACCCTGTGGAGTGCAGCTCTGCTCTGAAACGCAGGGCTGCCAGGAATTAGAATTCACTCTAAGACAATTAGCTTGATTTTCTTTCAGAACCAATCATCACAGGTCCCAAAATGGGCTGGTTCGTTGGAAATATTTCCCTCTGTCAAACAGGTATAAGACAAAGCAGGCCCTTAGTACAGTGCTAGAGGACAACTTCTAGGAGAAGATGCTGTTGTTAGATGCTGTTGAATGGACTACACCCTCAGACCAACCCTATGAACAACAGATCTGAGTCT
Organism: Elephantulus edwardii; assembly: GCF_000299155.1. Lineage (NCBI taxonomy): Eukaryota > Metazoa > Chordata > Mammalia > Macroscelidea > Macroscelididae > Elephantulus > Elephantulus edwardii. The sequence continues at coordinate 5,065,743 of NW_006399880.1, read as the reverse complement.
TGTCCAATCCTGTGCCAGCCTCATCATTGCTGGTATACTTAAGCCCATTGTGACAGCCACAGTGTCAATCCATTTTGTTGAAGGTCTTCCTTTCTTTCACTGACACTTCACCTTTCCAGGGAGATCTGCTGGCTTAGAGGCAAGAAAGTGCATTCCTGAAGCAAAGGTACATGGTTCAAATCTACCAGCTACTCAGCAGGAGAAAGATGGGAACTCTCTTCCCATGCATTTCATTGCCTCTGAAAATCTGCCAGAGAGCCACCTTTCCAAATATGATGTAAACTTCTAAGAACTTGTCCCTTATAACAATATGTCCAAAATATGTGAGATGCTTTCAACATCCTTGCATCTAAGGAGTATCCTGGTTGCACTTTCTCTAAGACAGATTTGTTTACTCTTTTGGTGGTCGATGGGATGTCTAGTACTTTCCCCCAACACCACCCAAATGCATCAATTCCAGTCTGAAAATTGGCATTGTTGCTCCTTAACACTTTGGCGAAGTCCTTGACAGCAGATTTTCCCAACGTAATACATCTTTTTTATTTCTTGGCTGCTGGACAATGATTAGGAATGATAGAAAGAGAATTGATGCCTTTTCGCTGTGGTGCTGGAAAAGAGTATTGAATATACCATGAACTGCTAGGAGAACAAACTGGTCCATCCTGGAGAGGGTGAAACCAGGCTGCCCCTTGGAGGCAAGGATTCTGAAGCTTTGTCTGAGAGGGACATCATGCTTGGGAGGGTGAAGGGACAGCGCAGAAGAGGAAGACCCTCATTAAGATGGGTTGATTCAATGACTGGGGTAATGAGGGTAGCTGTGAGACAATAAGATTGGCACAGGATAGAACAGAGTTCATAGCTGTTGTACATAGGGTTGCTGTGAGTTGCAGGTGACTCAATGCACATAACAACAAGGAGGTGACTCAATGGCACATAACAACAACAAGTATCAAGAGTGTTAATTGTGGTTCTAAGCAAGAAGAAGTTATTGACAATTTTAACCTCTTCTTCATCTATCATGATGTTACCTAGTAGACTCAAAAGAAAACTTGTAGCAAAACAGGAATTTCTTCAGAGGACAAATTAAAAGAAAATAAGGAAATAGACTCAGGCTTTTAATCTATGAAATAGAGGACTAGGATAGGATGCTCACGTCCTTTACAGGTTTCTTTTACCAGTGAAAAACTAAGGCCAGAGAAAGCGCCAGGGAACCTGCAGGGCTGAGTCTGATGCTCAAATATCCCAAATTCCTATCTAGAGCTGGCTCCTTCCCAGCTCCTTCCTTCTGCTGCCATCGTGACTTGTGTTTTGCAGGTCCAGGAAGGAGCCTGGGGGCTGTGGCCGGACGTGAGTATGAGACCACAGCAGAACCCTGGGGTGGGACCGTCTGCTTGAGCTTCCCTGTAGCCAGTGCCTGCAGCCCCCAGTACTCTGATCTCAAAGCCAGTTCCTTTGTTCTCCCAGCAAAAGCTTCCAAAACACCTCAGGAGCCACTTTGAATTTTTTTTTCTCCTATATATTTCTCCATCAAACAATTCTAGGAACAGGAGGAAAAGCATGGCCCCATAACAAAGCAGATTCAGCCAGAAAAACAGACTTGCACCCTGCCAATTCCACCAAGACTTTAGGAGCTCTTGCAGAAGACATGAAGTCCTTGCATCCTGGACACAGCACCACCTCCTGGTGGGGAGTTCTTTCTGCCCAGGGTCTAGGTCTCAGCAGAAACCAAGGGAGGTTCCTGGGGAACAAAGGTCTTCACAAATGCCTCGACAGCAATCAGATCTTCAACCAAACTCCAACCATAAGGACACTTAGATGATTAGTACCAAGAACATCTGATGAACGTAATCTCAGGAATATTCTAGTCCAACCTGCTATATAATTCCACATGTCTATGAAAGCACAGGATCAAAAGTCCCCTAGCAAGGTAGTGGTGATTTCAAAGCAATTAACAGCTATTGTGTATGGAGCACCTCTGCCACCCAGCTGACAGTGGGTAATACTCTGGTGCCTTGCATCATACTGTGACGCTATAGATGTGTCACCAATATTTCAAATGTTATTCAAATACCAGTTGAAATAGCCATGGTGAACAGGAGTCAATAGAGGCTCCAGATTAAGAATAAATATTTGATCCACTTCTGGCAATTGTCAATGAAAACTTGTGGGTCACAGCAGAACATTGTCTAATTTAATGCACAAATATAGGTTGAAAGCCACTCAAAACATACAATGACCACGAAATTGGAAACAATATACCAGTGATGAGGAAGATGGTACAGGGCTGGACGTTTTGTTCTGTTACACATGGGGTTGCCATGAATCAGAGAGAAAGGAAACTAATAAAAACAATCACGAACATTGATCTTGTCAACTAACTCAACTCATTAAAGTTGAGTTGGAATTAACTCATAGCTGATAACTCATGGTAAATTTTTTTAAGGCCGTAAATTGCATAAGATTACATTGTCCATCTTTCTTCCCCAGAATCCCTGGTGGATTTGAACTGCCAGAGAGGCACAGCCTTTGAGTTAACAGTTCAACTACCTAGACAATGTAACTTAATACTGTGCTGTTGTTGATGGGCACCATCAAGTTGACTTGTGACTCATAGCAACCCTATCGACAACAACTTATCCTTGTCCTGTCCTGTACAGTCCTAATAATTCTGCCATGCACAAACCCCTCATTGCAGATATTGTGCCAATCTTTGAGGGTCTTTCTCTTTCACTGGCCTTCCACTTGACCAAGCTTCAAAGAGAGGTGTTCCCTGACAACATGCCCAGAGTATATGAGAGAAAGTTTGACCATATTTGCCTCCAGGGGAGCTCTGGTGGTCCAGCATGTAGGAAATTGTACTTCTAACCCAAAGATGACACCTCTCTTGCAATTTGACTGCAGCACACAGTGAGATGGACAGTCTCCTCCCAGAAATCCAGCCGGAGGGCCAGATATGAGTTCATTCCAACTTAATGGTTGAACACTAATGGGCGAAGACCAGATGAGTTGTGGGAGGATGTCAAATGTATTATCCAGGAAGAGTGTAAACGGTCATTACAAAGACAGAAGAGGAAGAAAAGACCAAAATGGATGTCAGAAGAAACTCTGAAGATTGCACTGGAGAAGCCAAAGCATAAGGAAGAATTCAAGATACTAAAGATCTGAACAGAAGATTCTCAAAGGCAGCACGGAATGACAAAGCCAAATATTACAATGAAATGTGCAAGGAGCTAGAGTCGGAAAATCAAAGGGGCTGAACTCGTTCAGCATTTCTTAAGCTCAAGGAACTGAAGAACAAATTCAAACCTCGAGTTGCTATAATCAAGGATGCTTTAGGCAGAATATTAAATGATCCAGGAGGTATTAAAAGAAGATGGAAGGAATATACTGAGTCATTGTATCGAAAGGAATTGGCAGATACAGAAGAATTTAATGAAATAACATTTGAGCAAGAGCCTATGGTGATGAAGGAAGAAGTTCAAACTGCTTTGATGGAAATAGCAAAAAATATAGTATAATTATAATGGTAATGAATAAGTGAGTGATTTTTATCCTCCAAGGAGTACCTTGGTTGCTTGTTCTTAGATAGACTTGCTTATTCTCTTACTGGTCCGTGGAATACTCACTACTCTTTGACAACACCACAATTCAAAGACATTAATTCTTCTTTGATCATCTTTATTCATTGTCCAACTTTCATATTCATATGAAGCAATTGAAAATCCGATGACTTCGGCCAGGCACACTTTAATCTTTAAGTAGACGTCTCTGCTCTTTAGCACTTTGCATTATTTTTTTTTTCTCTTTAACATTTTAAAGAGGTACTTAAAAGCAGATGTTTCCAATGTAGTGCATCCTCGGGGAAAATTGGGTAATCTCTCATGCAATTACAGCCTTTTCAGAGCCTGGACCTTGGAGGGTCAGCTAGGAATCATTTTCGACTACACAACTATGAAAACCAAACACCATTATAAGTGTTGATTGTGAATCCACGTACTTGAAATAATTGACACGCCAATCTTCTCTCCATTTATCATGATGTTTTCTATTGGTCCAGTGATGAGAATTTTGGTTTTCTTGATGCTGAAATGTAACCCATATTTAAGGCAACTTTGATCTTCTTTAACAAATGTCTAAGGTCCTCTTCCCTTTCAGCAAGTAAGGTTGTGGCATTTACATAAAGCAAGTTGTTAATGGGTCTCTCTACAAACCGGATGCCATATTCTTCATCAAATAATCCAGTCTCTCAAATGATTTGCTCAGTGTACAGATTGCATAGGTAAGGATAAAGGCTACAAATACCTTTCCTTATCTTAAACCTCTTCACTGTCCCCTAGTTCTGTTTGAACGGCTGCTTCTTGGTCAGTGAACAGGTTTTGCAAGAGCACAAGTAAGTCTTCAGGAATTCTCATTCTTCTCAATGTTATCTACTTGTTATAATCATCTATGCATTCAAATGCTTTGCACAGCCAGTCAAACACAGGTAAACATCTTTGTGATATTCTCTTGTACTTTCACCTAAGATGAATTTGGTATCAAAAATTATATCCCTTGTTCCAAAGCCTCTTTTGAACTCAGCTCCAATTTCTGGAAGTTTTCTTTTGGTATACTGCACTAGCCATTTTTTCACAATCTTCTATAAAATTTTACTTCTGTGTGTGATATTATTAATAATATTGTTTGATCATTTCCATACTCTGTTGGATCACCTTATTTTGGAATTAGAACAAATATGAATCTCTCTTGCAGTCAGTTGGCCACTTAGCTATATTCCAAATGTCTTGGAGTAGACTAGTGAGCATGTACAGGTTCTGCATCTGTTTCCTGAGGCATCTCAGTTGGTATTATGTCAATTCCCGGAGGCTAATTTTTTGTCAATACTTTCAGTGCAGCTTGGACTTCTTCTTTCAGTACTATTAGTTCTTTTTTTTCTTCTTCTTCTTGTGTACTGTCAAATCTGATCCAGCTGGCACAGGAGTTGATTGCCCCTCTTTCTCCAATGGAGCATCTGGTGGTTTCAAACTGTGAACCTTTGACATTGCAGTGCAGCTTCTTGCCATTAGGCCACAAGAGCTCCTTTAGTACTTATTAGTTCTTGAGTGTATTTTACTTCCAGAAATGGTGAGGTATCAATGACTTTTTTTATTACAACGACTGTGTATTCTTTCCAAGACCAAGACTGTGTGTTCTTTCCAAATTTTTTCCATTTTCTTGAGTTTCTTTTCTTTCTATTTTCTTTCGATGTTTCCTTTATCATTGAATATTTTGTCCATAGAATTTTTCAGTATTGCAACTTGAGTCTTGAATTTGCTCTTCAGTTCTATCAGCTTGAGAAATGGAGAGCAAGTTCTTTTTTTTGTTTGTTTTGTTTTTTTCTAACTCCAGACCCTTGCACATTATAATGCTTGACTTTTCTTCTTTAACTGCCCTTTGAAGCCTATTCATCTCTTTCTTCACTATTTCCTCCCTTCGCTTTACTCTTTCTGCACTCAAGAGCATGTTTCAGAATCTTTTCCAACATTCTATTTTGTCTATCTTTCCTATATTTTTAATGACCTTTCTCTTTCTTCATTGATGATGTCCTGAAATGCCATTCCACAACTCATTTAGTCATTAATCATTAGTGTTCAGAGTTTCAAATCTACTCTCAAGATGTTCTTTAAATTCACACAGGAAAAATTCAGTTGTATTGTGGCTTTTGTGGAATTGTTCTGCTTTTCTTCCATTCCAGTTTGAATTCACATGAGTAGTTCAACAGTCAATCCTTGGCCTGGTTTTGAGTGCTGACATTGAGCTTTTCCATCATCTGTTTCTCTGTTGCTTTTGTTGTTTTGAGTCAGAACTGGCTCATGGCTGACCTTCCAGAGACTGTAAATCACACTAGATAAGACTGTTCATCTTTTTTTTTTCAGAGCAACTGGTGGATTAAGACTGTCTGTCTTTGGGTTGCTGGCACAACTCTTTACCAGTTGGCCACCAGAGAGCACTTTTCACAGATGCTTTTAATTTGATTCTTGGGCATCCATTCCATTTAGCAAGGTCCATGTGTGTTACCATGTTTTAAGTTAATTTTTTTTTAAAAAAAGGTACTTGCAGTGAATAAATCATTAGCTGTACAAAATTCTATCATTTATCCTCCAGCCTCATTTCAGTCACCAGGTTCACATGTCCCAGTTACCAGTTCTTTGTTGCCAATTTTGCAGTCCAGTCTTTTATTATTATTATTAGTGAATCTTTATTTGATAAATTCCAGACTGCAGAAGTCAGTAGAAATCTACAGTTTCTTGGTCTTTGATTATAGCAACTGAATTGCCTATTTGAACAATAGTTGCATTTATAGGTATTCATTGTGTACATATAGATACTATCCTATCACAGACAGCATTGTGATTCAAGGGCTATCTTGGATTGTTCTTTTTGATGATGAATTTTAAACTATTCTTCAAGCTGTTGTGCTTGGCATAGTAGATCATGTGTTGTTGTTGATTGCCATCAAGTTGAACATGACTCATAGCAACCCTATGAACAAAAGGCCTGAAGCCTTTTTATAACTATCATAATTTATCAAAGTTCATAGGAGTTTCCAGAGACATGTTGTATTCTGAGGTGGATGCCATTCCTGCTTCCAAAAGTCCGTTCATTACAGCTTTATAATCACAGTTTTGTAATATTGAGGGCAGAGAGAATGGAAACCACCTCAATGTCCAAAGAGACGCATTACAATGGGAAAATCTGCAGTTAGGGGCCTTTCCAAAATATTGAGGAGTAGTGATGTCTGTTTGAGGACTAAGTTGTGTCTGATTCAGGCTATTGTCTTTCAGATTACTAGCTATGCACCTGAGACCTGGACATTGAATAAGGATGACAGAAAAAGAATTGATGCCTTTGAGCTGTGGTGTTGGAGAAGAGCACTGAACGTCCCATGGATGGCCAAGAGAACAAACAGATATATCTTGGATAGGGTGCAGCCAGAGTGCTATTTCAAGGCAAGAATGATTAGACTTTGCCTCACATACTTTGGACACATTGCTAGGAGGTTCTATACCTTGAAGAGGGACATGTTGTTGGGAAGGGTGGAGGGTCAGTGAAGGAGAGGAAGGCTCTCAACCAAGTGGATTGACAAGGTGACTGTTGCAATGGGCTCTTGTGTGTTAGGAAGTGTGAGGATGGTGCAGGGTGGACTGGTTTCAGATCTCCTGTTCATAGGGTCGCTATGAGTCGTACTCGACTCAATAGCACCTAACAACAACAAGAAGTAAGCATATTCTTAGGCCACAAATCAATCCATGACATTGTTCACCATGGATAATCCTGCAAGTATTTTAAATACCACTGACATAGCTTCTAGGATCATGTCATGTCATGTCCTGTTGATCATATAGTCATTTGGTTTTTACATGGCTAAAGTTCATTCATTTCATTTTTGAAAATTCCAATTTTCCTAGATTTATAATTCATACATTCCATGTTCCAAATATTAATTATATTTGCAGCTATTTGTTCTCATTTTTAGTCTTGCCATATCAGAAAAGAAAGGTCTTTCATTGAGTAAAATATTTACTCTATCTACATCATTGAGTTAGACTCTACTTTGGGGAATTAACTCTTCCTCTTCTAAGTTAAGAGATTTATCTTCTGGCACTATACCAAACAACATTTCACTGCTATTCATAGGGTTTTCAAGGACTCATTTTTTCAGAAGTGTATGACCAGTCCTGCTTCTTACTCTGACTTGATCTGGAAATTTCACTGAAACATTGACCCTACTGGTTGCATAGCTTTCAGCAGTGCGGAAACACTCAAGTCACCACATTCTGGCTAACTGACAGAGAAGTAGTGATGTAAACATATAGAGGTTGAAATCTGCAACATTTCACAAAACAGAGGTCGTTACATTTGCTCACAAAATGAAGGATAATCACACAACATTAGAACCCATGGACTAGTCAAGATGGTTCATATTTGGGGGAAAATACAATTCAACAACATCAAATATATACATCTATAAATACATAAATATTTTTGTTGTTGTTGTTGTTGTTAGGTATCATCAAGTCAAGTACAGCTCTTAACAAACCTATCAACAATATGTATTCATTTAGCATAGCATAACCTCCCTATAGGAGTCCCTAGTTGGTATAAATGATTAAGCACTGGACTACTAACTGCATGGTTAGTTATACAAACCCATTCTAAGTTCCTCAAAAGAATGATCTGATAATCTTTTGAAAGATCACAACCTTGAAAATTCTATTGCATGCGCTTCTACACTACTCACAGGGAGTTTCCAGGAGTTGAAATAAATTTGATGGCCATGTGGAAGATTAATACTAGTATTATATTATCCTAAAAAATTAATAATGCCTATTTCCTGCAATTTTATTTTGTTATTTGTCCACGTATCACAGTAGTCTTCTTCAACTGTCATATAAAGCACATGATTAACAATGATACTGTTGTTATTGTTGTTTTTGTGGTTGTTGTTGTTGTTGTGTGCCATCTAGTTGCCTGTGACTCATAACGAACCTATCTATAAGAGTCCTAAACCCTGCTCTATCCTGTGCCAATCTTATTGTCTCTGACACATTTACCCCATTATTCCAGTCACTGAATCAGTCCATCTCATTGAGGATCTTCCTCTTTTTGTGCTGTTTCTCCACCCTCCTATGAATGACATCCCTCTCCAAGGACTGTTCCCATCTTGCAACATGTCCAAAGCATGTCAGATGAAGCTTCAGAATCCTTGCCTCCAAGGAGCAACCTGGTCTCACCCTCTCTAGGATGAACTTATTTGTCATCCTAGAAGCCCATAATATATTTAATACTCTTCTACAGCACCACAGCTCAAAGGCATCAGTCAATTCTCCTTCTATCATCCCTAGACATTGTCCAGCTGTCCAATGCATAGCAACTAATTGCAAAGAAAACGGCCTGTATCAGGCACACCTTAGTCTCTAGACTGACATTGTTGCTCTTCAGTACTTTGGAAAGGTCTCTGACAGCAGACTTCCCCAATGTAATTCATCTTTTTATTTCCTGGCTTCTGGTACCAAGAGTGTTGATTGTAGAGCCAAGCAAATGGAAGCTGTCAACAATCTCAATCTCTTCATCATCTATCATGATGCTGCTAATTGGCCCAGTGGTGAAAAATCTTTGTTTTCTTGATGTTGAGCTTCAATCCATATTGAAGGCTGCAGTCCTTGACCCTCCACAGCAAATACTTCAGGTCCTCCTCAGTTTCAGCAAGCAGGATTGTATCATCTGCATAACATAGGTTGTTGATTAATCTACCTCCAGTCCTGATGCTACATTTCTCCTCATAGAGCCCAGCCTCCCAGATAATCTGTTTCACATATAGATTGAAAAGGTATGAATATAGAACACATTTCTTGTGTACAACCTTTTGAACCATGCAGTGTTTCCTTGATCTGTTCTGACGACTGTCTCCTGGTCCAAGTATAGGCTTTGCATAAGCACAATCAAGTGTTCTGGGATTCTCATTCTTCTCAAAGTTAGCCACAGTTTGTTGTGATCCACACAGTCGAATGCCTTTGCATAGTCAGTGAAACAGAGATAGACACTCCGCTGGTACTCTCTGCTTTCAGCCAAGATCCATCTGACATTAGCTATAATATCCCTAGTACCACGTCCTTTTCTAAACCCAGCCTGCACTTCAGGCAGTTCTCTGTTGATGTGCTGTCTCAGTTGTTTTTTTATAATTTTCAGCAGAATCTTGCTTGCATGTAATATCAATGATATTGTTTGATAATTTCCACACTTTGTCGGGTCACCTTTCTTTGGAATGGGATCTCTTCTAGTCAGTTGGCCAGTTGGTTTTCCTCCAAAATTCTTGGCGCACTTGGTGAGCATATATAGGGCAGCGTCTGTTTGCTGAAATATGTCAATTGGTATGCCATCAATTCCTGGGGCCTAGTTTTTTTGCCAATTCTTTCAGAACAGCTTAAACTTCCTCCTTCATCACCACAGGCTCTTGCTCATACGTTGTTTCATTAAATTCTTCTGTGTCCATCAATTCATTTTGGTACAATGACTCTATATACTCTTTCCATTTTCTTTTAATGCTTCCTGGATCATTCCATATTCTGCTCAAAGCATCCTTAAGTATTGCAACTCAAGGCTTGAATTTGTTTTTAAGTTCCTTGAGCTTAAGAAATGCTGAATGAGTTCAGCCCTTTAGATTTTCCGACTCCAGCCCTTCGCACATTTCATTGTAATACTTTCCTTTGTTTTCCCATGCTGCCCTTTGGAATCGTCTGTTCAACTTGATTTCTTGATTTCTTCCCTTTGCTTTGCCTTTCCGGCACTCTAGTATAATATACATCTTGGTCTTTTTTTCCTCCTCTGTCTTTTCAATGACTTTTTGCATTCTTCCTGGATGGTATTCTTGGTATACTCCCACAGCTCATCTGGTCTTCGCTCATTAGTGTTCAAGGCCTCAAAACTGTTGCTGAGCTGATTTTGAAATTCAGACGGATAGATTGAAGGTCAAATTTTGTTCCTGAGAATTTGTTTTAATTTTCCTTAGCTTCAGCTTGAATTTGCATATGAATTGTTTGAGGTAACTCATTGTTGGTGAATTTTTTTCAATCGAGATATTAATGAAAGTTTATAGAGAACTTGGATTTCCATTCATTCACTGTTGCATATTTTCCTCCCTACCTACCTCTGCTGATGAAATATTAAAACAGTATAGATATGGCAAGTAGCAATTAGAAATGAGACTGAAGATAGAATAATAGAATTTTGTACAATCATTGGTTTATTCATTGAAAACACCTTTCATAAAACATAAGTGGTAACTCACCTGATGGACTACAGAGGAATCAGATTTATTACTTTTGTGGAAAGAAACTTGAGAAAGTCAATATCAGCTGTGAAAGCCAGGCCAGGACCTGGCTGTGGAATAGACCATCAACTACTTATGTGCAAATTCAATTCGAAGCTAAGAAAAAATAAAATAAATCTAAAAAAAAACGGAATATGACCTTTAGTCTATCCCACCTGAATTTAAGATGGGTTTTAAGCATTGTACAGATCTGAAGCACTGAACACTAATGAATGATCAGATGAGCTGTGGAACAATAAGGAAGCATAAAAGGGGGAAAGAAATGAGAAGGACCCAGGTGAAAAGACAGAGTAATGATGGGCAAGGTTCAATGGTGATTAATTTGCTAAAATGTAATGCATGAGAATGATTGTATGAAACACAGTAAGAATGAGGAATAGAATGAAACAAATGTAAACAAACTTTGAAAGCAAACCAATACAAAAAATAAAAAATAAAGCAAAAGGGAGCAGAAGCATGAGGATGGGTATGGGGAAACCATAACATTGCACAATTTCGTGGGTGGAGGGAGGGGGTAAAGGAAAAACGAAAGATCCAGCGGGACCTGAAAAGACAGAGTAAGGAAGGGCATAGTCTAATGACTAATTTTATGGAACATAATGCATGAGAATGAAGAACAGTGTTAAACACAGTATATATGAGCATTATAAACAAATTAACATAAAACAATTTCTTTTTTATAAAAAGAAAGGTCATTACAGAGACAGAGGTGGAAGAAAAGACCAAGATGGAAGTCAGAGGGGTCTCTGAATATTACACTAGAGTTTCAAGAAGCCAAAACAAGGGGAAGAAATGAGGAAGTTAAAGAGTTGAACAAAATATTTCAAAGGGCAGCTTGGGAAGACAAAAGCAAAGTGTTATAAAAAAATGTGAGAGCTAGAGTTAGAAAATCAAAAGGAAAGAACTCATTTAGCATTTCTTAAGTTGAAAGAACTGAAGAACAAATTCAAGCCTCAAGTTGCAATTCTTAAACATGCTATGGGAAATACTTTGAATGATCCAGGAAGTATCAAAAGAAGATGGAAGGAACACATACACAGAGTCACTGTACCAAAAATAATTAGCTGACACAGAATCTTTTTAGGAAGCAGCATATGATCAAGAACCAATGGTGATGAAGGAGGAAATTCAAGCTGCTCTGAAGAAATTGGGGAAAGGGTGAGGCCCTAGGAATTGATAGAATATCAATTGAGATATTTCAACAAACAGATACATCCCTGCATGTGCTCACCAGGTTGTGCCAAGAAATCTGGAGGACAGCTACCTGGCCAACTGACTGGAAGAGATCTATATTTAGTCCCATTCCAAGAAAAGGTGATCCTACAGAACGTGGATTATTAGTATCCACAAGAAAACAAACAGATTCATCCTGGAGAGGGTTAAACCAGGCTGCTCTTTGGAGGCAAGGATTCTGGGGCTTCATCTGATATAATCTGGACATGTTGTAAGGAGGGACAGTTCCTTGGAGAGGGACATCATGCTTGGGAGGGTGGAGGGATGGCACAAGAGGGGAAGACCGTCTATGAGGTGGATTGATTCAGTGACTAGGGTAATCGGGATGGCTGTGTCAGAGGCAGTGTTATTGGCACAGGATAGAGCAGGGTTTAGGGCTTGTTGTACATAGGGTCACTATGAGTCACAAGCGACTTGACAGCACATAACAACAACAACAACAAATATCAGTATTAGTATCACTAATATTGCATGCAAGCAAAATCTTGCTGAAGATTATCCAAATATGACTGAAACAGTACATCAACAGAGAACTACCAGAAATATAAGCTGGATTTAGAAGTGGCCTGTGAATATTATTGCTGATGTCAGATTGTGACTGAAAGTTGAGCATATCAGAAGTATGCATATTTATGTTTTCTTGACTATGCAAAGGTATTTGATTGTGCGAATAACAACAGGTTGTCGCTAATGTTGAGAATGGGACTCCCAGAACATCTGATTGTGCTCATGTAAGACTAAGAGTCTATTGTCTGAATACAGCAAGAGAACACTTCATGGTTCAAATCAAGAAAGAAGAGTATCAGGAATGTATCATTTCTCCATACCTTTTCAATCTATATGCAGAATAGATTATTCAGGAAACAAACTTTATAAAAAAGAATATGGAATCAGGACTGGAGGAAGATTAATCAACAATCTGTGTTATGCCGGTGACACAATTTTGCTGGCCAAAACTGAGAAGGACTTGAAGCATTTGCTTCAGAAGATCAAAGACTACAGCCTTCAATATGGATTGCATTTCAGTATCAAGAAAACACCATCGAGACAATAAACAGAATCATGATAGATGGAGAAAGAATTGAGGTAGGTAATGATTTCATCTAGCTTGGGTCCATAATCAACACTCTTGGCACCAGTGGTCAGGAAATCAAAAGACAAGATGCACTGAGAAAATCTGCTCTCAGGAATCCAAAGAGCAACAATGTCAATTTAGAGACTAAGGTACCCCTGAGCTATGATATGGTCTTCTCAATTGCCTCCTAGGTATCTGAGAGCTGGATAATGACTAAAGATGGCAGAAGAATCAATGCCTTTGGGTTGTGGTGCTAGAGAAAAGATTTGAACGTACTTTTGACTACTAAGAGAACAAATAGTCTATCCTGGTGAAGGTGAAACCAGTTTGCTTCTTGGAGGTAAGGATTATTGAGATTCTGTCTCCTATATTTTGGGCATGTCACCAGGAGGGACCAATCCTTGGAGGAGGACATCATCCTTGGAAGAGTAGAGGGTCGGCTCAGAAGAGGGATACCCTGGATGAGATGGACTGACACTACGTTTGTGGCAACAGGATCAAGTATGTCAGAGACAGTGAGGTTGACTCACAATAGGGGAAGGTTCAGAGATATTGTTCACAGAATCATTTAAGTGATAGTCAATTCAATGGCACATAACAAAAATGATATGGCAAGTAGAAACTGTCAGATCAAAAACACCACCCCCACCCCCACCCCACATGTCATAGGCTGGAAGAATTCTGCATTAAAATGTAAGGATGAGTGAGAATTTCTTGAGAAACAGCACATTAGTGGAGATGAAGAAGAGGGGCAGACTGTGGTGGAGGGGGGTGAAAAGACTCTATGAAGGAATAAGAAAAAAGTAATCAGAAAGAAAAGTTGAACCACTTGCCACACAACTCCTTACCCACGAGGCCACCAAAGTAATGACGAGGTCAGAAAGTAGAGGAGAAGGCTGACGATGGCCCTAGTTAGTGTTACTAAGTTAGGAAAGAAGAAACTCCTTTTGGAAAAGAGAACCTTTCTAGGCATGTGGGGCATGGGGCAGTGGCCCCTGATGCAGCTGAACCACAAAGCTCTCCTCATTGCACCGCAGAAAGTGGGGAAACTCTCAATGCTCTTTCCACCTGGTTTTCCAACACCCAGGAGCATTTGCCTGTTTCCGGGTACAACTTGTTTATCTCCATTCTTGAGGCTAAAAGTTCAAAATAAACTTCCAAACAAAGGGATCCTCTGCTGTATGGTTCTTAGCCTTACTCTCTTGCTTGGAAAGAGCCAAGATTCTGCACTCTTGATGACTTTCACAGCCCATTGCGCACACACACACACACACACACACACACACACACACACACATCTACCCCCAGCTTCCTCCTGCGCCTTTCCTGGCTGCACCAATTGTTGTGGACATCCTCATGGGCACAGCTTCTCAGCTGCCTTTAACCCTTTTCTTCCTAGCATTGTAACTACGCAGAAAAAAGAAGATTATTTCACCAAAGGAAGATACTTGAAGCTTTTAGATTCCTCCAAGGTTCAATGATTTCTCTTCAGAGATGCATCATCAACATCCAGCTGGACCTATTAAAAACAACCATAGACAAGAAAAACTAGTTGATTAAGCTCCCTGTTGTCAATGACAGCCAACAACAACAATAGTAGTTGGAAAATTATGAGGCATATTCTTTGGCTTCCACTCTGAGGAGAGGGCCAACCAGTCTACATGAGATGAAAATGATAAGCTTATCACAGAAGGCAGGTATCAATGAGAGATGACAATACTAATTAGTTTCCATCAAGCCCTCATAAACCACGTGTTTACTCTAAGCATTTTCATTTATAGGACAATCTCTGAGGAACAGACTGTCATTATAGCCATTTTACAGATGTGGAGTCTGAGATTGAAGGTTGACTAAATATCTGCCCATGGTCATGTAGCTAATATGTGATGGAGCTGGGATTTAAAATGTGATGAAAAGTTATGGAACTGGGGTCCAAAGCCTGAATTCTTAACCAGGGAACCATTGAGTTTTAACTATTCCATGCTTTACTTAGCCAGTCATAACCCCATCCCCTCCCAAATGGGATTTCTTTTTTTTTTCTATAATTATATTTTATTAATTTTCATAAACATTTACAGAGATTTTGGGCTTCCACTCATTCATTGTTGCACTATTCTCTCTACCCTCCTCCCAGTTTGTTCTTGTCCAAATGCCACAGTGCTTGTCAAAGCCAGTTCTGATTAATCTTCTTTGTCAGTGTGTCCTTTGCCATTCCCTATCACTCCTCCCTGAGAGAGACTTCACCCTGAGTCATAAGGAAAAGGAGATGGCGTATTCTCTTAGCTACTTCCTGCTGAAAAGGGACGCTGTGGGTTTCAGGGTGAAGATCTTCTCTCACTACTCTAAAGGGCCCCTTTGGCAGTAGGAAACACATAGACTATTATGGAGATTGATTTTGGAATTTAGATGCACTCTTATTGATTGTGCTTGGCTGTACATGTTCATATCCTTCAAGATGTATCATGGGGGTGTTGCAACCTAGAAGACACAAATTTGACTAACAAGTTATAAGTACATGAGTCCAAAAACTATGGAAAAGTAAAAGAAAAGATTCTTTCATTGTTTTACAAACCCTCCCCCAGGTCCCCTCCACCATGTAGCCCTCGCTCTAGACTCCTGTGATGACAGAAATACCTAGTTATATATCTCTTTTAAACAGTTCTCTCCCTCCTCTGTTTCAGTGCAGTATACATTATTGAACCCATCTTACTCAGTCTCTCCCCAACCCCAAGGACAGTCCCATTCTACAACAGTGGCATCATGTAATATTTGTCCTTTTGTGACTGGGATATTTCACTCAGCATAATGTTCTCCAGAGTCAACCATTTTGAATAATATTGCATGAGTTCCTTGTTTTTTAATGCAGCATAGTATTCCATTGTGTGAATATACCACAGCTTCTCTAGCCATTCGTTTGTTGATGGCCAAATGGGATTTCTGTCCCACAAGGTGAGGGTTGTGTTTTTCTTGCTCACCTCTGCATCCCCGTCTACCATCCCAGACTTGTCACAATTAGACATACAATAAATAATTGTTGAGCGAAAGCTTTAATAAATGAATGCTATGCTTTTATTTGACCTTGTCCTCTAATCTGACATTTTTCTGAGCATTGAGCCGTTGGGTGATAACAAGAACTAAATATGCTCATTGAAAAGCTCTATTAATTGCTACACATTAAGTTGATCTGAACTTTTTCCCAGAAGAAAAAGTATCTTTTCCCAGCTTTGGAACTTAGCTGCAACTTGAGGACTGGGTAAGAAATCTCACTCTGAAAATGTAGTGGGACTCTAAAGGGATAATTAGGAATTATTTAAATACTTACAGGTCATCTGTGTTTCCAAAGCCACTCTACATCGCCAGCTTTTTCAGGAGCAAAGAGTGGTCTGTGAGTCACCTAAGAGTCTGCTTAAAATGCAAAGTAAGGAAATCAGGAGCCTAAGAATCTGCTTTTTCTCAAGTATCTTGGCAGTTATAACACAAATAGAACTTTGAGAACCACTGTTAAGAGATTAGAGTTATTATTACTTCTACCTACTTGGAAAACAAACAACAACAAAAAAATCCAGACTATCAAATTTGCTGCAAATCCAATGACCCTTGGATTTGCCTAAAGATATTCTTTTTAATTGATTTCACATCTTTGTGTCATGAATTAGATAATTTACTTCACCTTGTATAAGGTAAAATTAGTGTTCTATCCAATAAAGGTGTATTTTATCAATATTAAGATAGTGTCTACCTAACTTACTCTAAACTTAAGTGCACTGTTTAAGTTACATCCTAAACTTAAGTGCCTTGGATTTACTCTTTCAGGAGCCCAAGCAAGAAGTGAGGAATCCTGGTCTCCTAAGGTCTTTGTATGTTAGGGTAAGTAGCTTAGCTTCTCCGAACCTCTCTGTCTTATGTACAAATTGCTAATGTGAGTGCTCACAGCTTTGAGATTGAACCCATGGTTCAGTCAGAGTTATTCTAGACGGGGATCATGCCCTGTTTTTCTACATTCAAAAGTCATGCTCTGTGACCATGAGTTGAGTTCAGAAGGTGACAGGGTAAGTAGTCAGAGAAATGCTTAAAGAAAACCCCACCCATGAGATCAGTTGTGACTGAGGACATTCTATAATACACACCTATAAATACTAATTATAAATAAAGACAGTTTTAGACCAGAGTTAGCTAGCCACACAGAAATGTGGTTAAATCTGTTAGGCTGAGTCATGAAGCCACATACCTGCTGTTTTCCTCAGACAGGGAAATGTTTCGGGGTGGGGAGCCTAAACGTTCCACTCTGAGGGCTGTGCCTGATTACAGCCAGAAAAGACCTCATTAATTCTGCCAACAAATTTTTATTGAGTGCCTACTACCAACACAGTAACTGAGGTAATGAGAGGTAGGTGCATCAGAAATGGTGAGATTGGCCCAGGATAGGGCAGGGTTCAGAGCAATTTTGCATAGGGTCGCTATGAGTAGTGTCGATTGGACGGCACATAACAACAACTATGTGCTAGGCAGTAGTGTGTTAAATACCCAATCTTGAACCATGACAAGTCCTGTTCTTTCATGGAGCTAAGATTCCAGTTAGGGAAAGAGATGATAAACAATTTTAACAAATGAATCCATGATAAGGGCATAAAATATATGGAAGATGGGGGTTCAAGGCTAGAAGTCTTATTATGCGCTGTCCACGTGTCCAGCCACCACATTATGCAGGTGGAGAAGTTGAAGCAGAAGTTTCTTAAATTGAAACAACAAGCTTTTTATCAGCAGAGATGGTAGTGGAACTGTCTTCCTGCAAAGTCAACCCTTTCTTCACAGACTTCCCAGTATTACTTTACTGCTCTTTCGTCGTCTATGCTTTAGAGCCCAGCACGCAGGGAGGGAAGATAAAGTCTCAGCGTTGTCTTGTTGGAACCAAGACTCAACAATCCTTTCCATATCCACAGCCCAGCGAGCAGCCTGGCGGGGCGGGGCCTCACGCGCCCGCCGGCGCGTCCAGCAGGTGGCAGCATCGAGCGGCCGCGCCCCCTGCGCTGCCACCCCACGAGCCCGCATCATGGATGTCGAGCTCTCCTATTTCGCTTTGCACGCCTTGGAATCCGAGACCCCAAGCAAGGACCAGGATTCATGAACCGGTCGCAGAGGCCCGAGCAGGGGCCTCTGGCTCCCGACTCTGGCCGAGAGGTGAGTCCTGGGGCGAGTCGTGGCTCCCCTGCCCGGGCGGGGACGCCTGCCCAGCAGAACTGGTGCCCGCGCTGCCCCCGCCCTGCTCCCTGCGGTCCACACCCCCTTTGGGCTCCGAAGTGGCTGGGCTGCCAGAGCCGGTGCGCGCGAGCAGCGCTGCCAGGACGCCACTGCCTGGGACTCGGGTCCACGCAGAGGGAGGACCAGAGCGCCTGGGTCCTCCCATCTCCTCCTCCTCCGCCTCCTCCTTCCTGCCCTCACCTGCGCCTTTCCTAGTCCACTGGCCTTCAAGGCCAGTGCCAACAGCCCAGCCTGCGATAGCATAGCAGAGGGAGAGGGAGCACCTGAGGATACGGAGCTGGCATCCACTGCCTTTTCACCCCCCAGGTGATGTGTGAGGTGCGAGAAACAGAAGATTTAAAAGGCAACCCGGGCCTGCGTATTGAATGAAAGATCCAGTGCAAAGGCATCACCATGAACACGAGCAGTAAGTGGATCCCTCCTCTCCTTTGCCATGGGAACAAGGGTGGGGGCGGAGGTGCAGGAGCCTGTGCTGGGGCTGCCTGGCAGGCAGGAAGCCTGGCATCTGCGGGGACACGTGGCCCCCAGACTCCTTCTTGGTGCTTTCTGTGCCCCTGGGCGGAGAGACCCAAGTCTAGCTTCCCATGACAATTTTGCTGATATTCTACTGGCAGCGCCCATTGCTTGTGCTGAAGAGACTGCTTGTCTCCTTCCAGCGATGCCTGGGAAGGCCTAGGAAGCAGGAGGGCTGGCCATTGTCTGACTGTGGGGGGCCCTGAGGAGACTCCCCCACAGGTCTGGAAAGCCCTGGAGGGGCCTGCTTGTCCAGACCTGGGAGGTGGGAAGACCAGCTGGGAGTGGGTGGGTGTGGGCCAGCAGTGGAGGAGAAAGAGCAGTTTGATAAACAAATCATTAAGAAGCTACCTTTGGGTTTTGGGAGATTGTGAAACACGCAGCCCCTCCAGCATCAGGGCTCAGGAAGTGTCTTCACACACCTATGTGCTGTTTAGCCACCCCTGAGAAAGGGAAAAGGGGGCAAGCCCTTTGGCCACAGGGTCTGTCATGCCAGAGGCAACAACTGCTTTTCAGAGCCCAGATCAGACATCTTGCTGGCAGTTGGGCCTCGGCTGCTGAGAAATGCAGTCAGAACTATAAGGGAGGCACTGTCTATCAGCATGGGCAGCAGCAGGAGCACAGGCCGGCAGTCCTCTAGGAAGAGAGATCAAGCTTGTCTGGGTCATTCCGGCGCTGGGTGGGGTTGTTGAACTAGCAGACCCCTGTAAAGGGTGCTTCCCTCCGGTCTGTGATCTTTACTGGCAGTCTCCTTTTTGGATCTCAGATTGTTAATCTGTAGAATGAGGATTGAATTTGAGACATTGCTCAGGGTCCTTCTAAATCTACGAATCACAAGTTTCTTTACAAAAAGCTAGGACTAAGAAACGAGCAAAAAACCCCACAGTACTTTATGAAATTGTGAAGAGACAAAACTTGCTATTTCTCTGTTTTCTCATTCTATTTTTCCCATTTCAAGTTTGTTGGCATCGAAAGGAGGGAAACAAAGCCCAAGCCATGGAGATGAAAACGAAGTCTATTTATTTACTATGTATTTGTATGACTCATATCTCGGCTGTCTTCCTTTGTGTATTACATATCTATGCTAAGCAAGCCAGTGTGGCTGGACGCTCAGTCTCTTACAGCCAAAGATTTCTGCCTCTTGAGTTTGAGAGTCGGTGTGGAATGGTGTTCTGGCTCCATACCAGGCTCAGGGAAAACAAAAGTCTGTGTACCTTGGGCCACATATTTGCATGTGTGCTCTTAGGGAAATAGAGATGTATGCTGCCTGTCACTTCTCAATACCTCTAGGAAAAAAATATGTATTTGTGGGAGTCCTTTCATGAAATGACAGAAGAGAAAGATGGCTCATCTGTTTTTCAAGGTGTTGAGAAATGAGGTAATAGACAGCTGGCTCCCTTTGCGTTTCTCCCCCTGGAATTCTAAAGAACTCTTATCTCGGTATTCCTAAATAAAGGAAAGAAGAATTTTCACTTTTTTTTTTTATAGACATAGTGGTCAACAGTTGAATATGAAGGAAAACAAGACAAATTGACCTTCCAGCTTCAGATCCTTTTTTTCACAGTCTGTTTTGCAGTCAGTGGAGAATAGAGAGTAGAATGGGGTGGGTGGTCTTGGGAAATGCTGAGTCTCACCCTCCCCCAGGAAAAGGAAGTACTTCCTTAAAGAGGTTTCCCAGGAGAAACCTGGAAAAGTGATCCCAGCTCCAGGCTCAGAGGCTGAGATCCTTCAGCTTCCTGGAGGCTCCTCCCAGCCCTGTGGAGAGAAGAGAAATCACACTTGACACAAGAGAAGGAGTGACATGGGGTCAGAAGGTAATGAGGGCAGGGCACTGTCAGGAAGTCTTTGGAGTGACTTGGCCTAAGCAAAAAGGCTCTCGCCTTTGAGATGTAAAAGTCTTGACTTAATTCTCATGCCTGAAAATTGTCCCTAATAGAAACTCTTACATAAGTTTTCCTTAACTCCATGTGTTGAGTTTTCGCTTACCGCCCTGCCACCTTGCTATAATACTCATGACCAGACTGTGAGGTGGGCATCATTACTCCCTTTGTATAGGGAAACTTGCCCAAGATCCTGCATTTAGATATTGACTTCTGAACGGCCCTTGAATTTATGGCACATCTGATGGTGTGTGTAGTGCCTAACTGTATCATTTGAAGGAGAGCAGCACCGAGCTGTAGTGGGTCTCAGTCCACAGAGCTCTGGCTCTGGAATCAGGTAGCCCGCATTCCAGTCCTCTTTTTCTTGCTTATTAAATAGCTCTGTGGTCTTCAGCATGGTTATCTCATATGCAAAACAAGACTACTTCAACTTGGAATTGCAATTAAATGTACTTTCATATAAAATATAGAGCATGATGCATGTTTGGTACTGCCCTTGGAATGACGGAGGGTCATTGCTATTGCTATGGTCATTGTTATGGAGCTCTGGTGGCCTAGTGGTAAGGAGTTGTGCTGGCAACCCAAAGTACCCTGTTCAAATCCACCATCTGCTCCAAAGAAAAGGATGGGCAGTCTCCCGTCCCATGTGATTAACTGCCTCTGGAAACCTGCTGGAGGGTCAGCTATGGATCGGTTCTGACTCAGTGGTGCACAACAGCATGGCCACTGTTGTCTTTTTACTTGGAGAGGTCGAAATGCAGTCTCTCAGACATCACATGGTCATGAATTGTGAGGATTACCTCCTGTGTGCTTTTGAGGAACAAATGAGCTAATATATGAGAGAAATAACTGGTAAACATGCTAATTGTTTGTATTAGTGAAAAATACAACTTATGAACAACAAAAGCAAGAGTATGGTCAATCTGTGACCCTTCCGTGTGAAGTGAAGTTTTATCTGAATCTTTCTTCTGAAATAAAGCTGAGAATTAACACACCAAAAGGCAGAAAATGGAGAGAAACAGGTTCATTTTCAACAGATTGAAGTCAGGGGAGTGGTACAAACCTCAGTAGAATGTAACAGGCAGGTTGTGACCTTTGTAGTCACCAAAGTGTGGTAAGGGGCCTCCTTGAAAAGAAACAAAACTTCAAAAGTCAGCTGTCCTGCTAAGAAAGGCCCACATCCTCTCTTTAGCCTGGGCTAAAGCTGAGATAGTCCGTTGCCTTGGGTGCGGGGCTTACGAGGAGAAAGGGGAATAGGGCAGCCATGTTCACGTTGGCTTCTGTGGGCTGCACACGTTGAGCCCTGTTCCAAGGATCTATCATGTGCCTCCTGACCCACTGAAGCAGGCCCTTTCATCCAATCCAATAATTTTCTACCCTTCAAACTCCTGCATCACCTTCTGCATAAAATGCAGATTCCTATTACTTTTAAGAAGAGAGTAAAAATTCATCAGCAAGGGCTTGCAGGGTCACTCCTGCCCAGCCTCAGCTCGTCCACGCTGTGCTGCTCTCTTTATTCTGGTTGCATGCATGTCCTTCCATTTCCTCTCAGGGTCCTGCTTCTGCCCCCTTTTTTCGCTAACTGTGTGGAAAGTTCTAGCTCCCTAGCACCAGCCCCTTTCAGGCTGGCCTCCACACCCTTAAGAACTGCAAAAACCTTCTTGCCCCTCAGCCCAGCAAATGGTATGTCCTGGATAAGTGTTCTTGTCCCTGTTCCTCCAGGGCCTTCCTCTATCATTACAGCCCCTCCCATGCTGTGTTCAGTGGCTGAAGCCCACATCCTGCTGGTCAACAAGCCTGGAGAGAGTTATGGTGTGTAGCCCTTAGCAAGGACAAAGGACACATTCTGGGGCATGTCTTGATTCTGGTTTATGCATGGGCCATCTTTCTGAACACAAAGACCAAGAAAGGAGTGAAACCCGCACCTCTAACTCCACACAGTTGTCAGAGACATGATGGCACCAGAGACCTGATGCATAGATTCTTAGACAAAAAGCAGTCTTTGATTATTCCCTGCTCTCTGTTGGCCTCAGGAGTTCTCAAGCCCTTGGGCCAAAGCAAGAGGAGACTGAGTTGATCATAATTTGCTGGAGGCCCTGGGCTCGCCACGCGTGTGGCTTTTAATGAGATGTCTCCATGTCACATTAAGAGCCAGACTTCTCTTTGTGTGTGTGTGTGTGTGTGTGTGTGTGTGTGTGTGTGTGTGTGTGTGTTTTCAGTAATGAAAATGGATTTCTTTTTTTCTGCTTTTCACCTTGGGTTACAGTCATTTTTTTTTCCTTTTCTTTTTATTTTTTTAAATTAATTTTAATGAATGTTTACAGAGATTTTGGATTTCCATACATTCATTGTTGCATTTTTCTCCCTGACCTCCCCTCACCCCAGTTGGCTCTTCTCTTTGAAAAAGTAAAAGAAATATTATTTCATTGCTATACAACCCCCCCCCCCTCAAGTACACTCCACTATTCAACCTTCAGTCTGGACTCCTGTCATAACCATAATACCCAATCATATATTGCTTTAAAAAAAAAAGAGCCAAACTTCTCACATGAGTCAGAATCATGAGACCTCCCAGCATCCTTGAGCTTGGGTGAGTGTGTCATGTTTGTTGTTGTTGTGTGCCGTCGAGTTGCCTGCGATTCATAGCGACCTTATATACAACAACAGCCCTACACCCTGCTCTATCCTGTGCCAATCTCACTGTCTCCAACACACCTACTCTGCTTACTCCAGTCACTGAATCAATCCACCTCATAGAGGGTCTTCCTCTTTTGTGCTGTCCCTCCACCCTCCCAAGCATGACATCCCTCTCCAAGGACTGGTCCCTCCTTGCAGCATGTCCAAAGTCTGTCAGATGGAGCTTCAGAATCCTTGCCTCCAAGGAGCACCTTGGCGCCTCTCCAGGATGAATCTGTTTGTTCTCCTAGCAGTCCATGGTATATTCAATACTCTTCTGCAGCACCACAGCTCAAAGGCATCAATTCTCCTTCTATCATCCCTACTCATAAATGTGCCTTTCTTTCTGCTATCTGATCTTTAGCAATGATTTGTATGTTAATAATTTATTTGTTTAGACTAGCATTTGTAATATTAGAATAGTAAGGGGTCTTAATACTAGGCAAGGGATCATATATACCCCCCTCAAAAAAGATAAGTCTTGGAGAAAGTACCACAGTATCTTGGAGAAAATACCACCAGTGTGCTCCCTGGCAACAAGGATGGTGAAGCTTCATTTCACCTACTTTGAGCATGTTGTTAGGAGAGGTTATTAGAGATATCTTGCTTACAAAGGTGAAAGGTCAGCAAAAGAGAGGAAGACCCTCAAATGAGATGGACTGATCTACAGCAATCATCTCAAGTGTGTTGGGGATGATAAGGAACGGTGCAGGTTAAGACAGAGTTCAGATATGTTATTCACAGGGTTGCTATGTTGTTGTTGTTGGGGGCTATTGAGTCGTAGACGACTCATAGGGACCCTATGAACAAAAGGCCTGAGCATGTAGAGTTTCCAGAAGCAAGCCATTTCAGAAGTGGATGCCACTCCCTCTTCCAGGCTTGTTTTAATTGGGAAGCTCCACCAAACACTGTCCACCATGGGTAACCATTATCTATGACTTGCTGAGTCCTGCTCAACACTTAACAACAGCAGCTTAACAACAGCAACTCCTTCAAAGGTGTGGAACAGACACCATCAGACTGGGCTGTGAAGAACTTGAGCTTTGGGGTACAGATTCTTGAATTCAAATCATTATCTATTGTATGCTCTGTGTGACCTGGAACACAATGGATAACTTTTCTGAGCCTGAATATCATCATGTGTATAATGGAAGTAACAGTGCACGGTCTACATAAAAGGGTCTCAAGAGACAGAGTTGAAATAGAGATGACCATCAAGTAGAGTTAAGTTGTGGAATGATGGAATCTTGACAACCAAATTCTGCTTGTCAGTGAGACTGTTCTGCTGGTATTGCAGCCAATGCTGCCTTTTTTCGGTAGGAGAGTCCTCGCTGTCCACAAGACTGAAGAGAGAGGACTAACCTGGCACTGTATCCAGTATGGGTTGAAAAGGGAAGACAGGAAATGAGGATCCCAGATAAGAGACAATTGCTACAGTTCATCTAAGGCATGAAGGCTGAGATTGTGGTGGCTTTACAATTAGAAACATGCAAATCCTTTGGGGAATAAAAGTTATATGGCCTGACACCTGATTGGAAATGGAGTGAAGTAAAGGCTTCTACTGGCTTTGGTCTTGGCCAGGGAAGGACAGCAAGTTGAGGAGAGTTAAATAAGAAGACTCTTCACAAGGATAAATAGGGATGTCTTTATAGACAGCTAATAGCAGGGGTTCATTATCCACTCCACTGCCGATTCCCCAGGCCTGAAAGACAGGAGAAGAAACCAGAGACCCACTGGACTGTGGGCTGAGGGGCCTGCCCGTCAGGACCTGTGGGTGGCCTCTGTTCCAAAGGGGAACCTCGCCCAAGGCCACACTGCAAGAAAGGGGCCAGGATAATACTACCTTGACCCCTTGCTCTTTCTTCCCTCTGCCCTCCTCCCAGTACTCTGCATTGGCTGAATACCTGAAGCCAGGGTTTTCAACCAGTAGCCAGAGGACATTAGAAGTACTTGATACATAGTAATCAGCCTCCTGGGGCACAATGAGATTAGATGCAGAGCGAGTGAAGCGGGAGGGCGGAAATTAAGACTCCAGCACAAGGCACAGGATGACCTGATGACCTTCCTCCGTAATCTCATAGCCCAGCCCTTGAACTCTAAGAATTCCATCTAAGAGGGAACCTCTACAAAACCAAAGCAGTGCCCTGCCCTCCAAAGAGATTTTAACTTTGCAAGACAGATAAGATAGAGATAATTTATGACTGTAGAGATTTAAACCACTACCCACCGGAGCTCCCTGCAACAAAAAAAGTGCTTCCTAAATGAATGAAGTATTTGTTGTTGTATGCTGTTGAGTCACTTGTGACTCATAACGACCTTATGTACAACAACTCTGAACCCTACTTTATCCTGTGCTAACCTTATTTTCTCTAACACACCTACCCCCATTACTCCAGTCACTGAATCAGTCCATCTCATTGAGGGTCTTCCTCTTCTGCGCTATCCCTCAACCATCCCAAACATGATGTCCCCTCCAAGGACTGGTCCCTCCTTGAAACATGCCCAAAGTGTGTCAGATGACGCTTCAGAATCCTTGCCTCCAAGGAGTAGCCTGGTTTAACCCTCTCCAGGTTGAACCTGTTTGTTCTCCTGGCAGTTGATGATGTATTCCTTGCTCTTCAGTACTCTGGAGAGGTCCCTGACAGCAAACTTTCCCAATGCAATTTGTCTTTTTATTTCTTGGCTGCTGGTACCAAGAGTGTTGATTGTGGAGCCAAGCAAACTAAAGCTGTTAACAATCTCAACCTCTTCATCATCTATCATGAATGAAGTACTTATTGACATATAACTACTTGACCTACTGGCAAGAAGCTGCAGTGCAATCTTAAAGGCACAGGGTTCAAATCCACCAGCTGCTTCTTGGGAGAAGGATGGACAGTAACCTCCCATGTGATTAACTGCCTCTGAAAACCTGCCAGAGAGTCATCTATGTGTCAGTTCTGACTCAACAGTACACAGCAACAACAAGGGCCTTGGCGGTACAATGTAAGGAACCATTTTAAGATCATCTTAAAACGACAGGAAAAAAACCACGGAGGTTTTTTCGGCACCTTGTTGGTTAAATTATTCTTGGGTCATTTTTACAGGCACAGACTAGAGCCAGAGCATCATGCTGTGTGGGCCCACCCTCTTTACTCTCTATGACTTTGGGCAGATAACGTACCATCTCTGTATATCAGTCTGCAACCATAATGAGAATCACATGTTGTTATGTACCACTGAGTTGGAATCAACACATAGCTGACCCTTCAGCAGGTTTTCAGAGGCAGAAATGTCACATGAAAGAAAATTACCCATATTTCTCCTCAGGATGACCTGGTGGATTCGAACCCTAGGCCTCTGAGTTGGCAGTGCAACTCCTTACCACTGAGCCACCAAAGCTCCCTAAGCACAAGGAGAATCACATGTAGGTGATAAAGGCATCTGTCATAGAAGTATGATAAAGAGTAAATAAGTAAGTAGTGTGGATTGCTTAAATCACTGTCTGGCATATATAACAAACCAAATGTAGCCAGTTGCCACTGAATCAAGTCTAACTCATAGAGTTACGTGTGTTACAGAGTAGAATAGCACTAGAGTTTTCTTCCTTTTTAGGTAGCAGATCACGAGGCTGCCACTGATCCAGTACTTCACCCAAGCTCACTGCCATGAAGTGCTCCACTGGATTTCTGAAGCTGAAAGCTTTACAGGAGACTGTCCGTGTTTCTCCTTAGAAACCAC
Source organism: Elephantulus edwardii (assembly GCF_000299155.1). Lineage (NCBI taxonomy): Eukaryota > Metazoa > Chordata > Mammalia > Macroscelidea > Macroscelididae > Elephantulus > Elephantulus edwardii. Next base: position 5,038,520 of record NW_006399880.1, on the reverse strand, counting down.
TGGTGGATTTGAACCACTAACCCTTCAGTCAGCAGCCCAACATGTTATGTAATATTTGCACCACATGGGAAACAGAAAGTGTTTCTAAATAATAAGTAATTTATTTAACAAGCGTTATTTTTTAAGTAGGCAACATTGTGATCGATAGAGAAAAGATTGAAACTTTAAAAATGACTTTATCTTATTTGGATTCACGATCAACAGCCTTGGTATCAGCAGCCAGGACATCAGAAGACAGACATATTGCACTGGGAAAATCTGAAGTTAGGGACCTCTCCAAATTATTGAAGAATAGTTATGTCAGTCTGAGGACTGAGGTGTGCCTGACTGAGGCCATGGTCTTTGTAATCATTTGCTATGTAACTGAGATCTGAACAGTGTGTAAAGATGACAGAAGAATAATTAATGCCGTTGATCTGTGGTATTGGAGAAGAATACTGAATATCCCCGAACTGCCAAAAGAACAAACCAGTATGTCTTAGAAAGGGTACAGCCAGAGTGTTCCTTGGAGGCAAAGATGATAAAGCTTTGTCTCACATACTTTGAGCTTGTTGCTAGGAGAGACTATTCCTTGAAGAGGGACATCATGCTTGGAAAGGTGGAGTGGACAGCAAAGGAGAGGAAAACCCTCAACCAGATGGATTGAAACAATGGCAGAGACAGTGGTTTCACGAATGTCAGAGATTGTGAGGATGACACAGGAGAGGATAGGGTTCAGATCTGTTGTTGCTAAGGTCACTATGAGTCATGCTCAGCTCAACGGCACCCTAACAGCAACAGCAGCATCAGAGCGTTTAGTAGTGTCATCTGAATTTAAAGTCATGTTATTGGTTTTTGGTTATCTTAGTTCCTGAAAATGTCCAACATGTTGAATGAGAATTAGATTATTCATTTGTTTATTCAACAGGTACTTAACACCAACTCTGTAAGAGGCAGGATGCTAGGAGCCAAGTGGTAAATATATTCCTACTTTTATGAAATCATATACATGGAAGCAAATGTGCCAACTGGTTACCAGCATAATGGAACGTGTTTTATTTCCCATCCTCTGACCTGTACCTGGACCAGGAGGCTGTTGTAAGAACAGAGCAGGGGAACACTGCATGGTTTAAAATTAAAAAGGGACTGTGCTAGGCTTGTATTCTCTCTCCATACCTATTTAATCTGTATGCTGAACAAATTATTTGAGAAGCTAGACTCTACGAAGAGGAATGTGGCGTCAGGATTGGAGGGAGACTCATCAATAACCTGCCTTATGAAGAACACACAACCTTACTTGCTGAAAGTGAGGAGGATTTGAAACACTTGTTGCAGAAGATCGAGGAATGCAGCCTTCTATATGGATTGCATCTCAATGTCAGGAAAGCAAGGATTCTTACCACTGGACCAATAGGTAGTGACATGATGGATGGAGAAGAGATTGAAAGTGTCAATAACTTCATCTTGCTTGGGTCCACAATTAACACTCTTAGTACCAGCTGTCAGGAAGCAATGAGAAACATTACACTGGGAAAATATGCAGAAAACCTCTCCAAATTATTGAGGATTAGTGATGTCTGTTTGAGGACTAAGGTGCATCTGATATAAGTCATAGTCTTTCCAATCATTTGCTATGCATCTAAGAGTTGGAGAGTGAATAAGGATGACAGAAAAATTGATGCCTTTGAGCTGTGATGTTGGAGAAGAGCACTGAACATCCCGTGGATGGCCAAGAGAACAAACACATATGTCTTGGAGAGGGTGCAGCTGGAGTGCTTTTTGGAGGCAAGAATGATGAAGCTTTGCCTCACATACTTTGGGTGTGTTGCTAGGAAGGGTTATTTCTTGGAGAGGGACATGATGCTGGGAAGGGTGGAGGGTCATCAAAGGAGAGGAAGACCCTCAACCAGATGGATTTGATGCAGTGACTGTTGCAGTGGGCTCTTGTGTGTCAGGAAGTGTGAGAATGGCACAGGATAGAATAAGGTTCAGATCTTTTGTTCATAGGGTTTTTATGAGTCACACTCAACAACACCTAACAACAGTTCTGAGTTTTCAATGTGTTTTGATTATTTGCCTCTATATGGAAATCAAAGTTGGGATTTTTAGCTTCTTTACTAAAAAAAAAACAAAAAAAACCTATTTACAAAAAATAAAAACTAAGTTTTCAATACTGCCTCAGTTTTCCTTCCTGAGAGTAGGATGGGTAACAGTTTACCGTAGTTCTCACCACTCCTTTACAAGGATAGCTTAGTATTTTTGTGTTACATTGATACTGTAAACACTTCAGTTTTTAAAATCCAGTCTGGTAGACCACATGTAACAACAGCAAACACAGGGAACTATATGATGTATGGACACATTGAGATGTAGACACTGCTATTTCTCTCTTAATTATTATGGGAGAAAGTCTTGTCTAGAGTTAGAAACTGATTGAGATTGCCGTCCTATTAAAGTCTCCTGGAAGTGAGTGCAAGCCTGAGTGTCCTTGTTTCTGCAGCTGACTGTTCCCAGAAGGCTGATATCACATCCTGGTGGATACAGTTGGGCAAATACTAGGACAAGCCATGCCCTGCCCCTTTCCTGGAGGTCATTTCTCTTTCCAGGGAACCTAATAGTAGAAGTTAAGGCGTGACCCGAAGAATGGGGACTCTAGCCCAACTCGGTGCCTGTTCCAGCCCAGAGGTGGCTACTCATGGAAGCTGACTGTTCAAGAGGTTGTCCTGACATATAGGACTGGCCTAGCCCGGTTGAGGACATCCAGTCAATGGCACGAGCTCTGTGTCAGTCAGGTTCGTCTTTATTCCCAGCTTGCTGAGGAGTGATTGCGGATGGGCATTATCAGTGACCCCATATGGCTACTCCAGACCTTTCACTGGTCCTCATGAGGTTCTCCTCCTCAAGGAAGAGTGGGGAGAACGCGGACAGTGCTAACAGCATTTCTTTTCTTCTGTGGCAAGTAGTTTCTTCCTCAGTGAAATCTAAGTGGAGCAAAAAAATGCACAGGATGTGAAACGTAATGCCTAGTACAGAGTAGGTGCTCAGACGTATTTAATGAGTTGCTTTTGTGTGCTCCTAAGTCAAGTATGACTCTTGGCACCCCTATGAATAAAGAATCTGAACCCTGCCCCATCCTGCGACATCTCATCTCAGAAACGTTTGAGCCCATTTTTACAGTCTATCTCACCAAGTCTCTTCTCTCAAGCTCTACATTTCAAAGTACAATATCTTCTTCTAAGGACTGGCCTGCTAACAGCATCTCCAAAATAAAGTGAGATGAAGTTTTACCATCCTTGTCTTTAAAGAGCCTCCTGGTTGCACTTTTCTTCAAGATTTTTTTTTCAGTCCATGGGCTATCCAGAGCTCTTCCTCAACGCCACACCTCAAAGACATCAAATTTTCTCCTCCTCATTATTCACTGTCCAGCTTTCAGCTACATAGCAAATAATTGAAGAGACTATGACTTAGATCAGGAAGCTCTGGTAGGTCAGTGGTAAGGAATTGCACAGCAAGGCAAAGATACACGGTTTGAATCCACCAGCTGCTCTGCAGGGGAAGATGGACAATTAACTCCTGTGTGATTTACTGCCTTGAAGATTCACTTGGAGAGTCAACAGTGAGTCAGTTCTGTCTCTCCAGAACACAACAACAACATGGCTTAGTCTTCAAACTGACCTTGTTGCTCTTTAGCACGTTGGAGAGATTTCTGACAATAGACTTTCCCCTTTCTGTGAGTCTCTTGAGCTCTTGACTGCTGTACCAAGGGTGTTGATTGTGGAGCCACGTAAGATGAAATCACTGACAATTCCAGTCTTTTCTCCACCATGATGTTGCCTATTGGTCCAGCAGTGAGGATTTTTCTTTTCTGAATGTTGAGATGCAATCCACATAGAAGGCTGTAATCTTTGATCTCCTGCAGCAAGCATTTTAAGTTTTCCTCACTTTCAGCAAGCAAGGCTGTGTCGTAATGAATTAGTCATTAATAAAAGGCCTTCTCTCTTTTTACTTACTGTAGAGATCTTTCTACTCTAGATCAATCTACTGGTGATGTCAACCTTGGTGTTCTGAAAGTGCTCCAAACTCAACATAAAAGTTAACAGTCTCAGTATGTTAAAAAGAACTAAATTTTTAAAGAAAGTCTTCAACTCTCATAAGGATCCCTGGTGGTACAATTGTTAAAACACTTGGAGGCTAACTTCAAGGTTGGCAGTTCAAACTCACCAGTTGCTCTTTGATAGAAAGATAAGTCCAGCTTGTGTAAAGATTGATAGCATTTGAAAACACTACTGGGCAGTTCTACTGCCGTATGTTGTTCTTGTTGGGTGCCAATGAGTCAAGTACGACTCATAGCAAACCAATGAACAACAGATCTGAACCCTGCCCTATCCTGTGCCATCTTCACACTTCCTGACACATTAGAGCCCGTTATGGCATTCGCTGTGTCAATCTACCTAGTTGAGGAGATGCCTCTCCTTTGCTGACCCTCTGCCTTTCTCAACATCATGTCCTCGTCAAGGAATAGCCCCTCATAGCAAAATGCCCGAAGTATGTGAGGTGAAGCTTTATCATCTTTGCGCCCAAGGAGTACTCTGGCTATGCTTTCACCAAGGCATAGCTGTTTGTTCTTTTGTCCATAGGGTGTTCAGTACTCTTCTCCCAACACCACAGCTCAAAGGTATCAATTCTTCTGTCATCCTTATTAATTGCCCAACTCTCAGATGCATAGCAAAACCACTATGGCCTGAATCAGATGCACCTTAGTCCTCAAACTGACATCATTACTCCTCAAAAATTTGGAGAAGTCTCTGCAGACTCCCCAGTGCAATGCATTTTCTAATTTCTTGACTGCTGGTACCAAGGGTATTTATTATGGATCCAAGTAATATAAAGTTGTTGACAATTTCTATCTTTTCTCCATCTGTCATGGTGTTGCCTATCAGTCCAGGGTTAAGAATGTTTTCTTTCACAAAATAACAAAATAAATTAAAAAAAGAATGTTTTCTTGAGGTAGAGATGTAGTCTATAAGTATTCTGTGCTATAGAGTAACTATATAAGCTGGAATTGACTCAGTGGCAAAGGGTTTGTAGGGTTTTTTTTTTTCAGGCTTTGTTTTTTATTTATTTGTTTCAACTCTGCAGTCTGTTTATTGATAGAAACTTCATTTAACCAGTCACTTGTTGTTGTTATGTGCCGTCAGTCCCTTGCGACTCATAATGACCCTATCTATGTACAACAGCCCTAAACCCTGCTCTATCCTGTGCCAATCGCATTGCCTCTGACACACCCATCCCGATTACCTCAGTCACTGAATCAATCCACCTCATAGAGGGCCTTCCCCTC
>NW_006399880.1:5016961-5033100 GCF_000299155.1 Elephantulus edwardii | reverse complement strand
CCTCTCCAAGGACCTGTCCCTCCTTACAACATGTCCAAAGTATGTCAGACAAAGCCTCAGAATCCTTGCCTCCAAGGAGCAGCCTGGTTTAACCCTCTCTTGGAAGAATCTGTTTGTTTTCTTGGCAGTCCAAGGTACATTCAATACTCTTCTCCAGCACCACAGCTCAAATGCATCAATTCTCCTTCTGTCCTTCCTAGTCATTGTTCAACTGTCTGATGCATAACAAGTGATTGCAAAGACCATGGCCTGTATCAGACGCACCTTAGTCTCCAGAGTGACTCCATTGCTCTTCAGTACTTTGGAAAGGTCCCTAACAGCAGACTTTCCCATTGCAATACGTCTTTTGATTTCCTGGCTACTGGTTCCAAGAGTGTTGACTGTGGAGCCAAGCAGACTAAAGTTGTTAACAATCTCAACATCTTCACCAGCTGTCACTTATTAGTAATGAAAAAAATAATTCCTTGGCTCTCCCATATTTGCTCCATTGCCACGTCTGAGCATTTCCACTCCCAAGTATCTTGCCTGAAACGTTGTGTGCAGGAAGAATAGTGTTAAATCGGGAGGCAAAGTGGCCAGAATAGTGGAGGTCTTGAAGCATGCTAGGAAGGGGACATTGAAGGAGCAGTAGGAAGACACTAGGAACCCCTGGATGGGGCAGATGATTAAGCACTCATTTACTAGTTGAAAGATTGGCAGTTCAAGCTTACCCATCTCAGCAGGCAGTCGTGACAGCCTGCTTCTGAAAATATACAGCCTTATTCTACTCTGCACACATAGGAGCAATAACTTGGAATTGATTACCTGGAATTGATTAATGTGTGGATCAGCTTCATACATTGGCTTTGTGTCCACCCCGGGTATGTATGGATGATCCCTGAATAATTTCCAGTCATGTTGCTGGGTTGTGCTCTGCTCCCCTGCAGTCTTCAGGCGTGTTTGTGAATGCACTCCAGCCAAGCTAGGGCTCCTGGGGGCTCGGCTTCAACACTCCTGTGAGTCTGTGCTGTAGCATCCCTGCTTATATGTTTGGCCAGGAGTCCCACCCCCTCCTGGCGGAGTTCCACTGTCCACTGCCTGTATCATTTCCAAAGCGGCTTCCTTGCATCTGCTTAATTTTGTGCAAAGCACAGGTTTTTCTCCATGGGCCGTTATCTCTTGCCCTCACCAGCACCAGCAGGGCCAATGAAACAAATGCTTTGCAACCGTCTAATGACACAGTTGATCTATTTTAAGCACCTGAAGCACACTCCACCAAGTGCCAATCTTCCCGCTGCAAGCTGCTCTCAGCATGCAGGATCAGGGGCAGCCCGAGGTCTGCTTCTGCTTGTTGAGGTATGGGAGAGCCACTGAGGAATACAGGCCTTGACGGTCCTAGGAAAGTCGTCTAAGGCAACCGTAAAATTAAATATTTCCACAGTAGCTAAGCCAGCACATCTGAGAGTCAGCGAGAGTTATTCTGGAAGGAAAATTGCCTGTGGCACCAGGATTATATGGTGCAGAAGACTCAAGTAAACGGAAGCCCCTCTTCAAAGGGATAAGCAGCCTGGTCCCATGGCAGGTATAGGAAGAAGGGTTCTGGGAAGCAGTATTTCAGGAACAAAGAGAAATCCAAACTCCACTGGAGATTCCTTAGCCTCAGATCAATTTTTCTTCTTCTGCCTAACCAGGAGACAATCTTTTCTGACTATAGCCTATGTGCATGCCAATGTCCTAGATACGTTACTTTATTTAATCCTGGCACCATTCTTTCTTAGGTCTTTCCTGACCTCTAAATCTCAGGAAAGTCCTCCAGGTTCTATTGAACCCTACTGCCCTTCACAGAACTTATTACCAGTGGCAATTATTTACTCATGAACTTCTGTCATAGGCCCTTCCTTTTGCACACATCCATACTCTAGCTTCATTGCAGCTCTGGACACAAAGTGCTAACATCCAAAGTACTAGTTTCTTTATGCTGCTATAACAAAACTTCTGCACGTGGATGGAATTTTATTTTCTTGTGTTTCTGGAAGGCCAGTCCCTGCTTTCTAATAACTGAGACAGTCATGGTTCTGCCTTGCTTGCAGACACCTAGCCTAGTGTCTGTCTTCTCCCTCTGTGTGTCTGTATCTGTTTATAAAACACCATTTAAAAGTTATTAAGTTGAAGAGCTATCCTATTAATATACAAGAAGAAAATGTCTTTTTCTAAACATAGTCCAGTGGTTGGGATTTCCACGTTTCTTTTAGGGGGCACAATTTGATCCCTAACAGCTGTTAACAGTTACCATTTGTTGAGCACATCTTTAACTTTAACAGAAGTCCTGTGAAAACTCACTCCAGTCAAGTCCAGCTTACAGTGATCCTGTAGCAGAGAGCAGACCAGAAGGTTTCCTCGGCTGTGACTGTATCACAGCCTATTGCCACATCATTCTCCTTTGGATCAGCTGGTGGGATCAAACAGGCAACGTCTTAGGTTAGCCCCCTTTGCCATCAGGGTCTCTATTTCCTTTCAGGTAGATACTAATATTATTCTTGTTTTACAGAGAAAATTGAGGCACAGAGGTGATTTGAATCCACTAGCTGTTCCTCAGGAAAAGGATGGGCAATCTTCTCCTATGCAATTTACTGCCTTGGAAAACCTGTTAGAGGGGCAGCTATGGGTTGATTCCAACTTGATGACAGGCAACAGTGACAGTGGAAGACGTGAATGAATAAAAACCAGAAAATTAAAATGAGACAAATGCTAATATTTTTATTTACCTAAAAGGAAAATAAAGTTCAAATGTAAAGTTACATGGGTAAGGTCACATAAACTCCAAAGAGATGATAGAGCAAGATAATATTTCTCCTGAATCTTGAGAGATAAATAAAGCTGTGATTGAGTACAAGGGAAGGAAGAGACTGTCCAGATGAATTTCCTCCTAATTCTCTCATTCACGCATTGCACAGATCTTATTGTGCAACTGTACAGTCCTGGGTCCTGTGACTAGAAACAGAGGGAGACGTAAAATGAAAGTCACAAAGCATTTTGGGAAATGTCAGGAAGTCTAGCTGGGTCTGTACAAAGTATGCGTAGGTGGACAGTGAGGACGTACAGCTGGGCATTGGTGGGGTGAGATCTCAGAGAGAGGGGAGTGTCAGGCTGGAGAGAATTCATTACAGTCTGTGGCCAGTGAGAAGCCCTGAGAGGTTTGGAGCCAAGTAGTGACCTGACGAGAGTTGTACATTATTTAGGGAGTTCTCCCCAGCAACACAGATCTGGAGGGTGAGAGAACCCAAAGCAAGTGAAAGACAGGTGGGGGTGAGTGAGGAGGAGAAGCTGGCACGGTTGGTCCTGCAGTCCACATTACTGCTCTTAGGCCTCTGGATGGACCCATTATCTAATTCTGATTTCTGGGCCTTTGTGAGCTGATACTTTGCAAACTAGGTTAGTGACACCTGGATTTTGTGTTTGATATGGTTGTGAGCAATGGAGTCAGGCTGCCAGGGTTCAAATTCCAGCACAGCCCCTCACTAGATGTGTGAGTTACTTTACCCCTTTAAGCTTCTGTTTCCTGTTGAGATGAGCTTACTGAGTGATCCCTGAGTGAAACAATGGAAGTAAAGGTGCTTAGCTCCGTGGCTTTAGTGTGGAAAATACAGTAATTATTAATAGCTAAAAACTAATGAGATCTTTTTTTAATGTCTTAGGAAACCCCCTTTTAGATACAGAAGTTCATTAACACTGAGACTCTGATGAGGTAGTACCCGATGCATTTTACTTCTAACCTAAACATTTAAATTCGTCAGCAGCTCCGTAAGAGAAATATGGGTAAAGATTAATAGCCCTGGAAACCCAGTGCAGGATTGTTCTGTGTCACAACTGACTGGCAGCAGTGAGTTTGGTGTGATTTGTTGTGACTGGACGCTCACCTTTGATCACTCTCAGTAGGTAAAAGGATCCAGACCCTATCTATGCAGATATGGTTAGTCACCCTGTAGGCGACTCTGACATGTACAACCTACAACCAAGTATCACCTGGCTCTGAGCCATCTTAGTGATCCTTGATAACGCACAAGTTCGTTGTTGTAGGTGCCTTCAGCCTGGGGGGCTCATCCTTTTGTATGTCACACAGTTTTCTATAAAGTTGTCTAATTGAAGATTGACTAATCTTCATTGGTAGATCAGGAGGCCTTTCTTCTTAGCTTTCCTTCACTTGGAATTTCTACTGAAACCAGCACAGATGATCCTGTTGGTATTTGAGACATTGGTGACATAACTGGCAGTGACACACAAGTTTCGATAGTACCATAGACACGCAAGTGGCAGAATATGTTGACACGCCAGGGCTTTTGTTTGCTGTTGTTTTTGTTGTGTACCATTGAGTTGGAATTAACTCCTGTCTGACCCTCCAGCATGTTTTCAGAGGCAGCTGGATTACATAGGAGATTACCCATCCTTCTCTGATGGAGCAGCTGGTGGATTCAAACCAAGTGTCTTAGGGATAGCAGTGCAGCTCCAGGAGGCCACCAGAGCTCCCTAACAAATGAAATCCATTGGCATTAAGTCAGTTCCAGGCTGTAAACCTTTCCAGGAGGAGATAGACCTAGCTTGAAGGAGTGTTTCATTATTTGGGTTTTGGTTTTGGTTTTGGTTTTGGGAGGGGGAAGTTTACAGAAAACTTGGATTTCTATTCATTCATTGTTGAACATTTTCCTCCCTCCATCCCTGCCCTCCAATCCACTTTGCTAGGCACCTCTTATTCTGGACTATTGTTATGCAAATAATACCTAATCATATATATATATTTACACAGTTCTTTCCCTCATCTATTCAAATACAGTGTTCATTATTTATCCCCCTTAGATTCCCCCAAACCCCATGACCCAGCAATTCAACTACTGGGAATATACCCTCAAGAAACCATAACCGCCACCCAAACAGGTATATGCACACCCATGTTTATTGCATCTTTGTTCACCATAACAAAGAGATGGAGGCAACCCAAGTGCCCATCAGCAAACAAATGGATAGAGAAGCTGTGGTATATTCACACAATGGAATACTATGCAGCACTGGAAAACAGGGAACTCATGAAATATTATGCAAAATGAGTGACCCAGGAGGACATTATGCTGAGTGAAATATCTAAGTCACAAAAGAAAAAATACTGCATAAAGCCACTGTTTCATTATTTGTAAGGCCGTATTCTACACACTTTACAAATATCACCTCTTCACAATATCCTGTGAGGTAGGTATTGTTGCTAACCACAGTTTTTCCCATGAGAAAATCAGAGTGTAGATTTGGTGAAGTGAACAGATTTCTCCAAGTGGGACTGTCAGGAGCGATGGAGCCAGGAATGTGCCCCAGCAGTCACTCCAAGCCTGTGGTCTTTTTCAAACACCTGAGATAGTTGAAAAATAGTTAAATGTGCCGCTAAGAATAGAAGGCTCATGGGTGAGAGTACAGCCCCAAATCTTAAGAGCTGTACTGTAGATGTGAGGTAGGCTTTTTGTGTGACTCCAAGAAAATAGAGTTAAAATCAAAGATGATAAATTCTCCCCCAGCCTTATAAAGATGCTTGTAACTATCTGAGATGCACTTTCTGTTTCTAGGATTTCTAAGCCCAGGCTGCATGAGTAAGGGATGAAATTAATGTTGGAAAGGTAATTATAATTGAGTAGGATAGATAATGGCTACCCATAGTGGACAGTGTTTGGTGGAGCTCCTCGATTAAAATAAGCTTGGAATCAGGGGTGGCATCTACTTCTTAAATAGCTTGTCTCCAGAAAGTATGAACTAGGAGAAAGGATGAAAGTTATACAAGTGTTCAAGTCTTGCGTTCATAGGTTTACTGTGAGTCATCTATGACTTGACGGCACTTAACAACAACAAGGGACGATGTTATAATGTGTTAGGAGTTGTCAGACTTTTCTGTAATAGTGAGTTCGTAAGCTTTCAACCTTTGTCACAGAAAAGTAGCCATAGACTTTACATAAGTGAATTGGGAAACATTGTGTTCCAATGGAACTTTATTTACAAGTTCAAGTTTAGAAGGGATTTCCCCATGGACCAGAGTTTGAAAGGTAATTCTGCCAACCCAACAGCAAGGAATTCCGATCCACTAGCTTACTCCACAGAAGAAAGATGGGCAATCTCTGCCTGTGCTGTTTGCTGCCTTGAAAACCTGCTGGAGGGCCACTTGGGAGTCAGTTCCTGGTGGACTGTATATAACAACATGCGGGTGAAGCTAAGCCCACTGCTGTCAAGGCAGTTTCAGCTCATGCCCACCCTCCAACAGGTTTCTGAGGGTGCACATCTGGCTGAAGGACCTGATATTTCTCCCAAGCAGTGGGTGATGGGTTCAAATTTCTGATCTTTTTAGCAGCCCAGCACTTAACCTACTGCACCACCAGGTTCCTATACGAGACTTTCTCAACGTGGTGATTCCAGTCCAAAATGATGACAAAGAAATAATGCTTTTTCAAAAAATTCCATTTATCTTGCTGGTTTTTTTCTTTTTCTTTGTTTTAGAGGTGGCAGTTTGCTTTAAATGCATCAAATACAATAGAATGATAGGAATGATAGATTTGAGAAGAAGCAGAAGGCGATCTCCAGTTTTGTTTTGTCTTTATGTTCGGCATACTCTGTAATTCACTGTCTGATATCAAATGGCTTTCTTCTCAAGAGAAGGGCAAGGGGCCCGGCTAAGTACAGCAGTGGGTTTAAGTGGTCACTGGGTACAAAGAACAGGCTGGCTTGGGATCTGTGAGTAGAGGGTTCCCAGTCACCAAAGAACAATTTTCAAGCCAGAGACTCTTCCACTTGAGAAGAGGTGTACAGGACAATGTTCCAGCACCCCAAAATCCATAGCAAATTTTCCTTCCTCTTTAATTCTCACTGGCATTTCCTATCCAAAGCCCAAATTTTCAATACTACCCATACAATTAGAGCTTTAGTGGCTTACTGGCAAGAAGCTGCGCTGCAGTACTGAAGGGATGTGGTTCAAGGCCACCAGCTGCTCCATGGGAGAAGGATGAGCAATCTCCTCCCACAGGATGACCTGTCACTGAAAACCTACTAAAGGGCCAGCTATGGGTCAGATCTGACTCTATGGTACACAACAACCCATACAATTAGGACAGAATATCAGGCCATTCCCAGGAATTGTTAGGAGATACTGGAATATTCTTGTGAGACAACTAAACTGAGATGAAATTCTGGGATGTCAGTGGTCATACATATACAACATGTGGGACAAAGCTATCTGGAAACTAGAAAAAGCCAGACCTCTGACCATGTGCTACCAACCAAAACAAAACCCACTGTCTTTTAGCAAATTTTGTCTCATGACCCTTCTTCGTTGGAGTTTCCCATACTGTCAATGTTAATGGGAGCCAACTGTCTGTCATTCTTTCATTGAGTAGCTAGAGGAATTGAACCATCAACCTTTCAATTAGCAGCTCAACATGTATTTAGGTAGGTATTCAGCCATACCTAAAGCCTGCTACCCACAAATCTCCAAGTTAGAAGACCTACCTTTATGCTTAAGCATATCTATGAATTACAGTTGAAAAGGTCTTAACTTAGACATTTTAAAAAAATGTACTAGTCCTTCCATTTGGCAGGAGGAAAAGTGCCCCATTGTCAAAATTCTATACATCCTTGAGCTAAAATATTCTTCATTTAAACTAACTATCCACTCCTGAACTGAATTCATTCCCAAACCTTCTAGCCCTTTGTTTAAATCATACTTACGGTGACAGGTTATTTACTATATGTTAATGTGATTTATTCCAGTACATTTCTTCTTGTCTCTCTTTTGTCATAAACTCCTCGAGGACAGGGACAAACCTTACTTCAACATAATGCATTTGTTCCAAGACTAAGTGCCACAGATCGTTGGAGAAAAATGGAATAGTTATTAGTACCTACACATCAAGGCTTGCAACAAGCTTGAGTTGCATAATATTCTGACAAATGCATTTGTTTGACAAAATGCATACAGCAAAAAGTTACCATGAATATAAACTAAACATAATTCAGTGGAGAGCTTAACAACTATTATTTACATTAAAATGAAGTCCTCAAATGTAAATCGTTTGGGTGATGGTTGTGTGGGTAGATATATAAGTAAAATATTTTGAGCTATACAGTTGAGATTTATGTACTTGATTCCATGCCAGTTAGACCTCAGTAAAAGGTAAATGTATCAATAAAATTAAGTCAGAGTCCTTGTTCTTTGGACATGTCAGAAGGGGTCAGTCCTTCAGTAAAAGAGAGGAAAACCCTCAATGAGATGATTACAGTGATGATAACAATGGACTTCAGCATGGTGGAGACAGCAACGATGGTGTAGGATAGATCAAGGTTCTGATTGGTTGGTTTTTTACCAACTGTGATGTGCTTCTCCAGGGACTGGTTACTCTTAATGTAGTCAAAGTACGTAAGGGAAAAAATCTCACCGTCATCCCTTCTAAGGAGGATTCTGGCTGTACTTCCTCCAGGATAGACTTATTCTCTCTTTTAGACTGTCTATAATGTATTCAGTATTCTACACCAGCACATAATTCAAAGGCATCTCTTGTTAATTTTAAACCATGCAGTGTTCTCTTGCTCTATTTGGACAAGAACTTCTTGGTCTAGGTATAGGTTTTGCATGAGCACAAGTGATCTGGAATTACAATTCTTCTTAATGTTATCCATAATCTTTATGATCCACACAGTCAAATGCCTTTGCATAGTCAATAAAGCACAAATAGACATTCTTCTGGTATTCTTTGCTTTCAGCCAGGATCCATCTGATATCAGCAATCATATCATTGATTGTTCTGGTGGCCTGATGGTAAGGAAATGTGCTGCCAGCCCAAAGACACATGGTTCAAATCCACCAGCTGCTCTGCAGGAGAAGGCTAGGTAATACACCCTCATGTGATTTACTGCATCTTCAAAACCCAGTGGAGGGTCAGCTATGTGTCGGTTCCTACATGATGGAACATAATAGCATGCATATGAGGTGACTGAAAATATAGTTCATGGTGTGGCTTGTTGTTGTTATGTGCCATCGAGTTGCCCGAGACTCATAATGACCCTAAGTACAGCAACCTTAAACCTTTTTATCCTGTGCCAATCTTATTGTCTCTGATACTTCTACTCCCATTACTCTAGTCACTGAATCAATCCGTCTCATCAAGGGTCTTCTTCTCTTGCACTGTCGCTCCACCCTCCCAAGCATGACATCCCTTTCCAGGGACTGCTCCCACCTTGTGACATGTCCAAAGTATGTCAAGCGAAGCTTCAGAAACCTAGGGTCTCACCCTCTCTAGGACGAGCCTGTTTGTTCTCTTAGTGATCCGTAATATACTCAATACTCTTCTCCAGAACCACAGCTCAAAGACACCAATTTTCCTTCTATTATCCATAGTCATTGGTTAGCTTTCTGATGTATAGCAAGAGAATGCAAAGACCATGACCTGTATCAGGTGCACCTTAGTCTCCAGACTGACATCATTGCTCTTCAGTACTTTGGAGAGTTCTCTGATAGCAGATTTTCCCAATGCAATTCATCTTTTAATTTCCTGGCTGCTGGTGCCAGGAGTGTTGATTGTGGAGCCAAGCAAATAAAAGCTGTTAACAATCTCAGTCTCTTAACCATTTATCATGATGCTGCCAGTTGACCCAGTTGCAAGAATCTTTGTTTTCTTGAGATTGAGGCTGCATATTGAAGGATACAGTCCTTGATGCTCTGTAGCTAACACTTTAGGTTCTCCTCAGTTTCAGCAAGCAGGGTTGTGTCCTCTGCTTAATGCAGGTTTTTGATGAGCCTTCCTCCAATCCTAATGCCACATTTCTCCTCATAGCGCCTAGCCACCTGGATAATATGTTCTGAATGTGGATTGAAAAAGTATGGAGATAGAACACATCCGTGGCATACACCCTTCCCAGTATTGAGCCATGCAGTGTTTCCTTGCTCTGTTCTGATGTCTGCCTCTTGGTCCAATTATAAGTTTCACATAAGCATGATTGAGTGATCAGAGATTCCCATTCTTCTCAGAGTTATCCATAGTTTGTTGTGGTCCACACAGTCAAATGCCTTAGCTTAAATACGTATTAATGTCCCAAGTGACATGTTTGCTTTTGAGTATCTTCAAGAGGTTTTTGCAGATTTGTCCAATGAAGTATGTAGTTTGATTTCTTCATTGCTGTTTCAATGGACATTGATTGTACATTAAAGTAAAATTAAATTCTTGACACCTTAAATATTTTTTCCGTTTATCATGATGTTGTTTTTGGGCTAATTGAAAAGATTTTGCTTTCTTTTGTTACTGTGCAATCCATATTGAAGGCTATAGTCTTTTTTTTTTTCTATAATTATATTTTACTAACCTTCATAAACATTTACAGAGATTTTGGGCCTCCACTCATTCATTGTTGCACTATGAAGGCTATAGTCTTTGATCCTTATTAATAAATGTCTCAACTACTCTCTGCTTTTTTAGCAAATAAGGTTATATCATCTGTGTATCACAGATTGATGAAACCGTCTTCAATCCTAATGCCACCTTCTTCATAAAGTCCAGCTTTTCTGATTATTTACTGATCACTCATAATGAATAAGCATCGTCAAAGGATAAAACCTTGATACACACCTCTCCTTACTTTAAGCCATGTATCCATGTATTCCTTGATGTATTCAAACACCTATCTTTTGGTCTATGTACAAGTTTCACATGAGCACAAATAAGTGTTCTGGAATGCCTGTTCCTTACAATGCTACCCATAATTTGTTATGATTTATATAGTATTTTCATAGTCAATAAATGAGGGTAATTATCTCCCTGGTATTCTCTATTTTCAGTCAAGGTCTATCCGACACCTCATTTCACATCCTCTTCTAAAGCTGGCTTCAATTACTGGCATTTTCCTGTCGATGTACTGCAGCAATGTTGTTAAATTATCTCCAGGGACATTTCCCTTGTATGTGATATAAATGCTAGATAAATTTCATGTTCTGTAGTATCACCTTTTCCTGCAATAGGTCCAGATAGGAATCTCTTCTGGTCAGTTAGCCAGGTGATTCATCCAAATTTCTTGGCATAGACTAGAGGGTACTTCCTGTGTTGCACCCCATTTGTTGGAACATGTCAATTGTTACACTGTCAACTCCTGTAATCGTATTTTTTGGTAATGCCTCCAATGCAGGTTGGACTTCTTCCTTTAGTCCTATGAGTTCTTGATCATAGGCTACCTCCTGAAAGGATGAATGCCAATCATCTCTTTTTTTTAGTACAGTAATGCTGTGTATTCCTTCCATCTTCTTTTGATGTTTCCTGCATGTTCAATATTTTGTACAGAGTATCTTTCAACATTTTAACTCAAGGTTTGCTTTCCCCCTCTCCCCTCCTATCCTTATAGCTTGAGAACTGTTGAGTATATTTTCCCATTTTGGTTTTCTAATTTCACATATTTGCACATTTCTTTATAATACTTTATTTTGTCTTCTCAAGCTGCTCCTCGATATCTGTTCAGCTCTTTTATTCATCATTTCTTTCTTCCACTTAAACTATTCTTTGTTCAAGAGCAAGTTTCATAGTCTCTTCTGACATTTATTTTGGTCTTTGTTTCCTGTATTTTAAGTAAAAAAAATTTTTCCCCATCATGTATAATATCAACCCATAACTCATCTGGTTTTCAGTCATTTGAGTTAAGTACATCAAATCTATTTTTTAATATAATCTCTAAATTCAAAGTGGAATTTACTCAAGGTGATATTTTTACTTGTGTGGTCTTATATTAACTTTCTTCAGTTTAAACTTGAATTACATATTGGAATTGATGATGTGTTAAGCAATCTGCCCCTGACCTTATTCTGACTGATGATACTGAGTTTCTCCATTGTCTCTAACCACAGATGTAATTGATTAAATTCCTGGGTAGCCATCCAGTGAGGCCCATGTGTCTACTAATCATTTAGTTTGTTATATTTAAGTATTTGCAGTTAATAATTTGTTAGTCTCACAATATTTCTGTCACCAGTGCCATATTTTCTAACTACCAACCCTTCATCTTTAAACCTTTAAGCTTTTCTCATTCCAATTACCAGTGACTATCAAAAAGAACAAAGGAAGACGTTCCAGCTGCACTGAAGACACTGGCAAAAAATAAGGCCCCAGGAATATATGGGATACTGATTGGCATGTTTCAATTAACAGATGCAATCCTGGATAAACTCGTCAGTTTATGCCAGGAAATTTGAAGGAAAGTTACCTGCCCAACTGACTGGAAGAGATCCTTATTTGTTCCCATTCCCAAGAAAGATGACCCAAAAGAATTTGGAAATTATATAACAATATCATTCATATGACATGCAATCAAAATATTGCTGAAGGTCATCCAAAAAATGCTAGTACATTAACAGGGAACTGTAATTATATGTTCAAGCTGAGTTTAGAAGACGCCATGGCACCAGGGATATCATTGCTGATGTCATATGGATCCTAGAGAATAATAGAAGAATTCTATTTGTGTTTCATTGACTGTGACAAGGTATTTGACTGTCAATCAAAACAAATTATGACTCATATTGAGAAGCCAGAAACCTTAATTTTGTTCATATAAAATCCAGTCCTAGACCGAGAAGCTACTGCCCAAATGGAACAAGGGAACACTGCATGGTTTAAAATCAGGAATGATATGCATTAGGGGTGTATCTCTTCTCCATACTTATTCAGTCAATATATTGCACAAATAATTTATGACATCAGGATCAGAGGAAGACTTATCAACAACCTACATTATGCAGATGATACAACCTTGCTTGTTGAAAGTGAGGAGAACCTGAAGCACTTGCTGCAGAAGGTCAAAGACTGCTGCTGCTGTTGTTGTTATATACCATCAAGTTGCCTGTGATTCATAATGAATCTATTTAAAACAGCTCTAAACCCTGCTCTATCCTGAGCCAACCTTATTGTCTCTGACACACTTACCTGCATTACCCCGTACCTGAGTCAATCCATTTCATCGAGGGTCTTCCTCTCCTGTGCTGTCCCTCCACCCTCCCAAGCATAGTGTCCCTCTCCAAGGACTGGTCCTTCCTTGCAACATGTCCAAAGTATGTCAGATGGAGCTTCAGAATCCTTGCCTCCAAGGAGTAGCCTGGTTTCACCCTCTCTAGGACAACCTGTTTGTTCTCTTAGCAATCCATGGTATATTCAATACTCTTATCCAGCACCACAGCTCAAAGACATCAATTCTCCTGTCATCCCTAGTCATTGTCCAACTTTCTGATCAAAGACTACAGCCTTCAATATGGATTGCATCTCCACATCAATAAAACAAAAGTCCTTAGTACTTGGCCAATAGGAAACATGATGATAGATGGAGAAAGGAATTGAAACTTTCAATTATTTCATTTCACTTGGGTCCACAATCAACATCCTTAGTATTAGTAGTTGGGAGGTCAGGAGATACATTGTATTGGGCAAGTCTGCTGAAAGAGATCTCTCCAAAATACTAAGGAACAATGATGACAGTTTGAAGACTAAGGTGCACCTGGTTCAGGCCATACTCTTTTAAATCACTTGCTATGCCTCTGAGAGATGGACAATGAATAAAGATGACAGAAGAAGAATTTATACCTTTGAATTGTGGTACCAGAGAAGAGTATTCAATATCCCATGAACTGCCCTAAGAATTAACAGATATGTCTTGGAAAAGGGACAGCCATTGGGCGGCAAGGATGTTGAAGCTTTGTCTCTCATACTTTGGGCATGCTGCAAGGAGAGATTATACTTGACAACGAGTATCATATTTGGCAAAGTGGAAGGCCAGCGAAAGAAAGGAAGACACTCAGTGAGACGGACTGGTACAGTAACTGCAGCAAAGCGTTCAAGTATATTAGAGATGGTGAGGGTGGCACTAGATAGGGCAGGATTCAGATCTGTTGTTCATAGGGTCTCTATGAGTTGTACACAACTCTATAGCACCTAACAAAGACAGCAACATTCAATGCGTCTTGTTTATGTGTATGTAAACTTCAGACTACATTTTTAAGTAAAAATCATGTACTTTATCTCTGGCATTAGTAGCTTGTGTGTAAATTTGGATAATAGTAATTTTAACTGATGTTCTTGCAGGCCTGTCTATATTATTCTAGCACTGATAGTATTGTACTTTTATATCTTGTCATATTCTTCTTGAAGATGAATGTGATGCCATTCTTTTTCAACTTGTTATTCTCAGCTTAGAAGACCACATGACTGTTAACTCCTAAAGAAACATCACTTGTAGTCACTTTTTGTATCTCCAGTACTTTCCACACAGAATTTTCTCAATAAATACTTGTTTAATAACTGTGACTGTGAATATGAACTTAAGTGTATGGACTTTATGGTCTATTTGTGCTGACTAAGGACTTTCTGCCTATAGTCAGTTACTCCCAGGCACTTGGTAGGTGCCACAATTGAAATTCCAAGATAAAACTGGTCACAAACTCATGCTGTCTTAGGAAAAGCTTTTTGCTTCAAGGGACTCAGAGAAGGCTTAGGATGGCTGGGATAACTTCTATTTATGGCTATGTTTTAATGATCACTTGATGGAGTCTCTAGAGAAATAGAACCAATGAGTTAGACAGACAGATACATGTAGATGGAAAGAGAGAGAGAGAAATTTACCTCAAAGAATTGGCTCATACAATTGCAGGGGTTTACAAACCCAAAATATATAGATAAGGCAACAGGCTTGGGAATTCTGCCAGCTTACAGGGAAGGAGCCACTTACAAGGTTAAGTGATAGACTGGAAGTTCTGCCAGTGTGTGCCCCGAGATCTGAAGGCCAGGTGCATGTAAAATTGAGAGAGAGCAAGAGTTTTATCAAAATATTGATTAATAGTTGAAAGGCAGAACACATTGTGAGGAACTTCCCCTTCAATGGAGTGATTGGTTACATTACAATATAGAATAATACATTATGGAATAGCAACTGCTCTAACATTTGGTAAAACCACTGGGAATAGCCTACCCAAATTGCCACATGAAATAAACCATCACAAACTATAACAAAAGGGATCTGCATGTGACTCCAAGTTCAGAAGAATTCAAAGCCTATGCAGGCTAGTGGTCTGACACATAGGAGCCCCCCTCCATCTCTGTAGTCCTCATGGCTACAAAGCCATCCCTCATGACTGTCTTACCCCATGCCTACCACAGATCTCAAGAGTAAATGAAACAATGCCTGTGTCCATATATGTCTTCTTATTCAGTGCCTTTTAGACCTCAGGACCAATCATATACCTCTTAACCCTATTCCCCTAATAATCAACCCTTCTTGTACTTTGCATTTTCTGAGTCTCAATGCTGCTGCTCTCATAAGGCCATTTCTTTCTTTTTCCAATGTCCTGCCCTAGATGGCCCTCAGGTCTAGGGCAGCAGGATATCTTTTCAAGACTAATCAGCCTGTGGGAGTTCTCTGGACACCTCTTTATGTACAACTAGGATGTGTCTGTTGACCTGGTCTGTGGCATCACTGCTATGGGGAAATACCATGTGACCAGGAGCAAAGTCCACTGGAGGGTGCAAATACAGACAGGGCACCAGTGACAATATCAAGGCCTTTGGACCAGGGGAGAAGTCCAGTCCCGTCCCCCACCTACTTCTCCATAGCCAAAATTCTGCTGTCTCTCTGTTTTCTATCTGGCTTAAAATCCATATTCTCATCAACAGTTAATGTCAATAAGCCTTTTATGTGAGTGGGACTTGGGCCACTCTATTTTTCATCTGAGAATCTGCTTTGTGCCAGTGAATTTGGGCCTCTAGCCCACATGTTAATAATTGGACCAGCATTCCTGGAGTCGGCTGGGGACAGAGTGCCTCTTTGGCTAGAAGAAGGGAATTCTGGTAGGATTTTTTCTTTTTTTGTATTAATCTAGCTTAGGCAGGCTGGATGAGTAAAACACTCTCATGCGCCAGTGGTGTGCACTTCTGTCTTGTCTGAACTCCCTGCTCAGCTGGAGCTGGGAATCAAGTGCTAATGAATCTCTTGGGGGTTTATTGAACTTAATATTGTAATAATATATTTTTTTCTGCTGTCATTAATGCCGGGGCGGGGGGGAACTGTCTTTCTCTCTCTCTCTCTCTGTGTGTGTGTGTGTGTGTGTGTGTGTGTGTGTGTGTGTG
>NW_006399880.1:5000051-5003205 GCF_000299155.1 Elephantulus edwardii | reverse complement strand
ATGTTTATGAAAATTAATAAAATATAATTATAGAAAAAAAAAAAAGAAAGGTGGAGGGTCAGTGAAAGATAGGAAGACTCTCACCCAGATGGATTGGTATGGTGACTGCAGCACTGGGCTCTATGTGTCAGGAAGTGTGAGGATGGCCAGGAGAGGACAGGGTGCAGATCTGTTGTTCGCTGGGTTACCATGAGCCATATAATTGACTCGATGGCACCTCACAACAATTGTATATCATTCTTACTCTCCTTTTCTAAATTGTTCCTTCCGCGTTACATAAACTCACTACTCCTAAGGCTCCTGTCTAGTCTTTTGAGTTGCTGTTGTCAATCTGATCCCATACAGAGAGTTCTTTTTAAAAGCACAAAACTTAAGAAAGACTTTATTTTCCCTAGTTAAGCTAAACTATTCTCCATTTTCCTAAGACATCAGGGGTTGTATTTTTAATAGTTAAGCCAACAATGTATGAAAACTTGAAGGTTTTGTGTGGAAATCTAGATTCTGACTTCACTGCCTGTGTTTCTGCAGGTGGAAGTGAGAAGTGGCCACGTGTGGGAGAACAAACAGTGTTTGGACTGATCCTTTATTTGCATTGTCTTCCCCCAGCCCATGTCCCTCGTCTCTGTGGTCTGCCTTCTCTTTGGCCACTGACTTTCTGCTCCCTTGTTTGATACTAGTACTCAGCTGATTCCCAAAACCTTTATGCAGCCTCGTCCAGAAAATGCCCACATGTGGTAAGCTCGCTGCCTGGAGAGGCCACCCATTTTGTCTTTGGGTAGCTCTGATTTGGGGGAATATTTCCCCTATATCTCCATCATCTTCAGTATCCTCCAAAAGTTAGTGACTTATTCATAGACTTTAAAAGGTCTCATTATGATTTGTCCAGCCTCTGTTCATTCTCACTTTCCTTCCACAGTTGTTAACACAGAGTCTGGTTTTCAAGGCTGGAGCAGGAGTGTGTTATGTCTTTTTTCATTCAGCCATTCATGCACATTTTGTTCTCTAACGTTAGTTCTAATACCAACAATGTAGTCACACTTTTTGCCTTTCCCCCCTATAATTCAGACTTCCATTAATCTTTTCATATGTCTCTGTGATTTTCCTTTCTTCAGTGATATTACTCTGGTCATACCCTTCTTTTATTTCACCTTTCGGAGAAGAGATACTTTCAAAAAAATTTTATATTACATTTGTTTTAGAGATAAGGATATAGAAATAAAGATCCAAGGGGGTCAGGGTGGAAGCAGGGGGATGAGAATATAAAGGGGGAAGGATAATTAATCATGGAGTTGTATAATTTGATGGGTGGAGGTAAGGGAAATTGGAAGAGTCTGTTCTGGAAAACAATGTATCTGAATTTTGTAAATAAACTAGTATAATTTTAAAAAAATTTTTAAAAAACAGAACTAAAAGTTAAGGTTAGCAAAACTTTTCTGTAAAGGGTCAAATACTAAATTTTTATTTTCTTTTATTTTATTTAAATATTAAATATTTTAAGTTTGGTGGGCCAATATAGTATCTGTTGCAGCTAACCAACTTTGCTATGTTGTCATGCAAAAATAGAAACAAACAACATATAGATTAATTGTCATAGTTGCATTCCAATAATACTTTATATATAAATATAAGCAAAGGGCCAGATTTGACCTTCTGGCTGAATGGCAATAGTTAATATATTCCTGCTACAATATCATGCAATGAGTGAAAAGAAGATGTGTGTATCTTTGCTGGGTGTTTAGATGTAACCCATCTTTCAAAGGTCAGCTCAGATGTGATATTTCCAACTAACTTTCTCCAATTTATTCTGTTGAAAGTTATCCATATGACATCAAGTTTTCTACAGAACAATAGTTCTCAGAATGTAGTCCAGGGAACTATGGGAGTCCATGAAATCCTCCTGGGACTCTATTAGGTCCACAATATTTTAATAATACTAAGCTATTAAGGAGCTCTGGTAAAAAGTTGCACTGCAAACCCAAAGGCACATGGTTTGAATCCACTGGCTGCTTCATGGAAGAATGGGCAGTCTCCTCCCATGTAACTTACTGCCTCTGAAAATCCACTGGAGGATTTGCTAGGGGTCAGTTGCCACACGATGGCACACAACAACAACCTATTAGGAAGCTCTATTGGCATAGTCTATAGGGAATTATAATGCAAACCCAAAAGTGGTGCCTCTGGTTGTTCAAATCTACCAGCATCTCTATGGGACAAAGCTAGGCAATCTACTCCTGCATGATTTACAGCCCACTGAAAACCTTCTCGAGGTATCTGACTCGCTAGCAATGAGAGGGAGAAGAAGCAGCTATTTGCTTGTTTACCCTCCTTCTATCACAAGTAGACAGTGGAGTTTCTTAGAGTCAATGAATAGTATGTGATAGCATCTTTACTCTGACAGATGATATATAACGTGGACTTGTGTATTCCTGTGTCTTAAAAATGTCTCCTTTTTAATTTCTACTATGCCAGTTATTGATATATAGGACCCATCTAAACAAAAGTGCTTTTAATTTTAAATGGGCAAAGGAGTCTTGAGACCAAAAAGCTTGAGAATGGTTGCTATTGTACCATTCTGATGCTGACTTTAGTTGGGTACAAAACCTTCTCAACTTGGAATACAAGTTTTTCATATGGTCTTCATAAAAATGCAATTTTCCTATAGACAGAAGCTGTGCTGATCATGATGCTCCCACAGTGACTTTCTCACAGTTGGTTCATTTGCTTTAAAAGGATTTATTATGAACCTGTGTGTCAGACACTGGAGAGGGGGAGCTCAATGGTTTCCATCCTTTCCTTGCTGGGCTTGGAGATTTATTTATCAACATTTAACATCTTAGAAATCAAAACAGAGACTAAAGAGATACAATCACTGAGACCGAGAGATGCAGTAAAGGGAGAGTGCTGGAACGATGTAGCCAGTGGACTGCTCCGCGGAGTCCAGTAAGGAACCCCTACAGTGACATCTGTGGGAGATGGGAATCCAGCTTTCCAAACTCATCCCTATAAATATCTTGGACTTGGTAATTATTTATTTGGAGGAAGGATGCTTGCCTGTGCACTCTAAAATATTTAGAAACATCTCTACTGTGTACCTCCTAGATGCCAGAATCTCTCTCTCTCTCTCTCTCTCTCTCTCTCTCTCTCTCTCTCTCTC
>NW_006399880.1:4999422-4999951 GCF_000299155.1 Elephantulus edwardii | reverse complement strand
CACACACACACACACACACACACACAATCTAAATATTACAAGCCAATATGTCTCCAGATCTTGCAGGGTAACCTATGTGGTCAGGGGTGGAGGAGAAGAGTGAGTAGAAGAGGAGTTCTGGAAAGATTATGTGGAGGAGATGAGAAGAGGTTGAGCTGTGGACAAGAAGTATGCATGGAGATGAGAGGGCCAAGAGTGAATGGTGGCTTTAGCATGTTAAAGAAATGTCTTGGTGTGGGAGAAGGGAGAAAAGTGCAACAATGAATTACTGGAAACCCCATGTCTCTGTGAACTTTCGTTAAAATTAATTTTTTTTTAAAGTAAAAAAAAAAACCAACAAACTTTGGTAAGGGACAGGATGTATGACAAGCTGACTCTGAGACCTCAAAATAGATGAAGCATCTGAATACACCATTTATTGAAAAGCCAGTTACAACTGGATGAAATATGTTTATGGCATTGAAGTCTATGGGGAAAAGAATAGTCTAAAAGTATTATATTTTAGGGCATTATTTTTATCGTAGGAGTA
>NW_006399880.1:4991729-4992503 GCF_000299155.1 Elephantulus edwardii | reverse complement strand
CTCCCAGAGCTCATTTGGTCTATGCTCATTGGTGCTCAAGGCCTCAAACCTGTTCCTGAGACGGTTTTGAAATTTGAGTGGGATAGACTTAAGATGCTTTGAGTAGAATTTTATAAACCATCTGTCCATTCTCTTATATGACTAAGGAGGGAATTGAGGCCAGAGACTTAGATGATATACCCAAGATTATAAAGGAGCTAACAGCTGAGAGGAGATTGAAACCTGGATCCTCCCAGTGTTCTCTGTCAGAGAGAACCACAGAGAGAAAGAATATCAGACAGGGGTAGAGTTCTGATGATGAATTAGTTTCCTGCCACTGATGGCTCAGTGCTACAATTCTCGCCTCTGTGTAGAAGACACAAGTTCAAGTCCTGACCAGGACACCTCATGCAGAGCTGCCACTGAGCTGTCCTTAGAGGCATGTGGTTCCATGGAGTGTTCAATGTAGCTTCCAGTCTAGATGGAAAGAAACATGGACTAGGAAAGAAGTGCTGGAAATCCTTTTACAAAGAAGTCAGCAGATGAAAACCCTATGAGACACAGATTTCCTGTTGTACTTGGGGTTTCTATAATTTGAGCCTAACAACAGAACAACATTCAGCTCACAATCTGCTTTTAATCTATTAGAAAGTCAGTCACCTCTATCAACCCAATATAAAATAAAAATATAAATATAGGCGAGCTCTGGTGGCCTAGTGGCAAGAAGCTGCACTGCAATCCCAGACGTGCGCGGTTCAAATCCACCAGATGCTCTGCTGGAGAAGGAGGGATAAT
>NW_006399880.1:4987745-4991629 GCF_000299155.1 Elephantulus edwardii | reverse complement strand
TAAAAAAAAATATATATATATAATATGCTGTTTTGCTCCAACACTACCACTTGTCACACATTATCTTTGGAGTGTTTGGAGAACAATTTAGTTATAAATCTAGTTTTGGAATTTAGATGTATTTTCTCACAGGATGCTGAACATTGAGTGTGCGTGGTGCGTGTAAGAGAGGGCATTTAGTTTCAAGCCTTTAATTTTTCATCTTTTTCAAAAACATTGACCAGCAGATATTTTTTGCCTTTTTTTTCTAAGAAATTATTATGATAGCCATTACCAATTTTTTCCTTGCTTTTATCCTTTTTGAAATTATACTAGTTTATTTACAAAATTCAAATACATTGTTTTCCAGAACAGATTCTTCCAATTTCCCCTCACCCTCCACCCATCAGATTGTACAACCCTCTCCCCTGCACATCCTCCTCCCTCTGCTTCCCCCCCACCACACACACACCTTGGATCCATATTCTCGTTCTACAGTAATGATTTTATACAATATTTGTCCTTGTGGGACTGAATTAGTTCACTTAACATAATGCTCTCCAGTCCCTTCCAAGTTAGGTAATAATTTACAAAATCATTGCTCCTGTGTGCTGCAATAGTATTCCATTGTGTGAATGCACCATAATTTCTCGATCCATTCATTTGTGATTGGACATTTGGGCTGTTTCCATGTTCTTGCGATGGTGAATAATGCTGCTATGAACATTGGTGGTTGTACAAGTCTCCGTTTGTGCCTCAATTCCCGTTTTCTAAGAGTATATTCCAAGTAGTGAAATAGCTGGGTCATATGGAATTCAGCTTTTTGAGGAAGCACCAAACTGCCTTCCAGGATAGTTGTACCATTTTACAACCCCACCAACAATGTATAAGAGAGTTCCTTTTTTGCCACATCCTTTCCAATATTTATTACTTACTGCCCTGTTAAACTTTGCCACTGTTACTGGAGTGAGATTGTGGTTTTGTTTTGCATCTCATTGTCAGATTTGGAACATTTCTTCCTGTGTCTATCTGCCATTTAAATATCTTCCTCTATGAAAATTCTTTCCATGTCTTTTGTCCATTTTGTAATTGGGTTATCAGTCTTTTTCTTGTGGAGGCCTAGGAGTATTCTGTAAACTTTCATTATGAGACTTTTGGTCAGAGATGGTATTACCAAATGTTTTTTCCCAGTTTGTTCCAAGTTTTCTTTTCACCCTGTTGGAAAAAGGTTTTGTTGCACATATGGATTTAATCTTTAGAAGGTCCCATTCATCAATTTTATCCTCTTCAGATTGTACATTTCTAGATTTATTTGACAGTCTCTTTATACATTGGACTAGTGATCCTAAGCTTGATCCCTGTTTGTCTCTTATGAACTTTCTGGTTGTGGACTTTACTCCTAGGTCTCTGATCCAGCTTGAGGTTAATTTTGTGCATGGTGTGAGATGTGGATCCTGTTTCAGCTTTCTGCAAGTGGAAGTCCAGTTTTGCCAGTATCATTTGTTGAAGACGTTGTCATTTCCCCATTTGATGGCTTTGATTTCCTTGTCAAATATTTCACCATAGATAGCTGAATCAATTTCTGGGTTTTTAATTCTGTTCCTTTGGTCTATGTGCCTGTCATTGTACCAGTACTATGCTGTTTTGGTTACTACTGCTGTGTAGTTGGTTTTGAGGTCAGGGAGCGCTATGCCTCCCACTTCAGTTTTGTTTCTCAGAACTGTTTTGCTTATTCAGGGTCTCTAGCCTCTCCAAATACATTTGCTAATTTTCCTGTCAATCTCCTTGAAAAATGAATTTGGTATCTGGATTGAGATTGTATTGAACACATAGATTGATCTTGGTAGGATTGTCATTTTCAACGATATTGAGTCTTCCTATTCATGAACAGGGCACATTTTTTTATTTCTTTAGGTCTTTTATTGTATCTTGCAGAAATGCTCTAGAATTTTCTTTGTATAGATCTTTTGTATCTCTAGTTAGGTTCACTCCCAAGTATGTCAATTTGTGGTTGGCTATTGTAAATGGTATTGCTTTCTTGATTTCTTTCTCTGAGTTATCTTTGTTACTGTAGAGGAATGAATCCTACTGATTTTTGGAAATTGATCGTATATCCTGCCACTCTACTAAATTGGCCTACTAACTCTAACAGTTTTTTGGTTGAGTCTTTGGAGTTTTCTGTGTACACTATCTTATCATCTGCGAATAACAATATCTTAACCATCTCTTTGCCGATCTGGATGCCTTTTATTTCCTTCTCTTGTCGTATTGCCCTAGCAAGCACTTCCAATACAATATTGAAAAGAAGTGGTGACAGTGGGCATCCTTGTCTGGTCCCTGTTCACAAGAAAAATGCTTTTAGTCTTTCTTCATTGAGAACGACGTTGGCTCTTTATGTTGAAGAAATCCCCTTCTATTCCAATTTTGCTGAGTGTCCTTATTGGGAAAAGGTGTTGTATTTTGTCAAATGCCTTTTCTGCATCAATTACTAAGATCATGTGAGGTTTTTTGTTATTTACTTCGTTAATATAGTGAATTACGTTGATTGTTTTTCTTATATTGAAAAATCCTTGCATACTTGTTATGAATCCCACTTGGCCATTAGTTTTTTTATGTGCTTTTGGATTCTATTGGCAAGAATTTTGTTAAGTATTTTTGCATCTGTATTCCTGATATTGGTCTGTAGTTTTCTTTCTTGGTACTATCTTTGCCTGGTTTTGATATTAGGGTTATGCTTGCTTCATAGAATTACTCTGGAAGTGTGCCTTCTTTTATAATTTTTTGAAATAATTTAAGTAGCCTTGCTTTTATTCTTTAAAAGTGTAGACTTATTCAGTCTTGCAGGACATGAAAATCTGTGATGTTTTAAAAATTGGTATTGAATTGACTAGTCAGAATATATTGGGTTAAGATAAATTTTAGAGTGAATGGAAGTTTGTTATTGTTCCCTATTGCATTTTTTTAGAAAACAATATATAATTTTAAAGGACATCATGAATAAAAAGAATAATTTAAATCTGTTGTGACATTCTTGAATTAATTTGTATGTTTTTCACTGTGATTCACTCATATTTATTTTCCTCAGCCTTAATTTTTTATTGATCTGGTTACAAAGTTCATTTACATTGTGTTTCACACTATTCTTCATTCACATTGTGTTTCATACAATCATTCTCATGCATTATGTTTTATAAAATTAATCACCATTGTACCTTGCCCATCATTACCCTTTTTGCTCAGATCCTTCCCATTTCCTTCTCCCTCTCCAACCCCCAAACTGTGCAGCCCTGTGGATTCACCTCTATCCATCCTTAGCTCTCTCCCCTTAAGTTTTCATACATGTTTTACTAGTTATCTTTCTATTTTTACAATAATAGTCTTATGTCATATTTTGTCCTGATGAAACTGCATTAGTTCACTCAGCATAATGCTCTCCAGCCTCTCCCAAGTTACGCAGTATTTTTCAAAACCTTGCTCCTGGGTGTTGCATAGTATTCCATTGTGTGAATGTTCCACAATTTCTCAATCCATTCGATTGTGCTTGGACATCTGAGTTGTATCCATGTTCTTGCGATGATGAATAATAACACTGCCATGAACCTTGGTGCAGAAATCTCTGTTTGTGTTTTAGTTCTGATTTCCTTGGGGTATATTATGGAGTCTCTAGGTTCAACTTTTTGAAGAAAGGCCAAATTGTCTTCCAGATTAGTTGCACCATTTTACAATCCCACCAAAAGTATCCCACCCACTCCACATCCTTTCTAACATTTATTGCTTGCTGCTCAGTTAAACTTTTTAAATTTTATTTTATTTTTACCAAAAACATTTAATGGAATGTAAAAATGAACATTTAAACTCATTACATTATTTTTTGAAATTTTATGGTAGAAAAATACTATGGGGAG
>NW_006399880.1:4968736-4987645 GCF_000299155.1 Elephantulus edwardii | reverse complement strand
GTGCGGGGAGAAGGGTGCAACAAGGAATGAATGGAATCCCAAAATCTCTGTAGATGTTCATTGAAATGAAAAATAAACAAACTAAATAAAAAAAAAAAAAAAAAGAAAGAAAGAAAAGCCAGTTACTTGCTGTTAGGGAGCTCTGATGGTGTAGTTAGTACCCAAAATCTTAGTACAGTCCCTAGCAGCTGGAATTGACCAACATCTCTTCTGAAGAAAGGGCAACAATCTATTCCTGTTAGAGTTTATAGCCTCAGAAATTGGATGAATGGTCAGCTATGAGTCCAGAGCAGTATGCTTGAGTATGAGCTGCTGTTAAGTTTCTTCCAACTCATGAAGACCCAGGTGCTGAAGAGGAGAATTGTGCATTATAGTATTTTATGTCTGTGACCTTTCAGAAGCAGGTCACCTGACACATAGGTTGGGTCCAAGGCACATGGTTGGGTTGGAACCGCCAGCTTTTCGGCTAGGAGCCACAACCCTCAGGTTCTTCACATGGTCGTTAGAGGAATGTAATTTTCTTATAGACAGGAACTCTGCTTACAAAAACATCATGAATGGGTAGGTCTGTGTCAATCCATCTGTTCTGAGGGAGCTAGTTGTGTCAGTCTGTTTCCATAAAAATTGCTGTTATTAGATGCCATTGAGTCAAGTATCATAGTGACCCTATGAACAACAGATCTGAATCCTGTCCTATCCTGTGCCATCCTCATCATCTTTGACACACTTGAGCCCATCGCTGCAGCCACTGTGCCAGTCCATCTCTCTAAGGATCTTCCTATCCTTCACTGACCCTCCACTTTCCCGAGCATGATGTTCCTTTCCATGGAACAGCCCCTCCTAACATCATGCCCAAAGCAAGTGAGGTGAAGCTTCACCATCCTTGCCTGCAAGGACCATTCTGGCTTCACTTTCCCCAAGACCTATCTGTTCATTCTTTTGGCAGTCCATGAGATATCCAGTACTCTTCTCCAACACCACAGCTCAAAGACATTAATTCTTCTTCTGTCATCCTTATTCATTGTCCATCTCTTAACAGTCATTGAAAAGACCATAGCCAGAATCAGGTGCACCTATTTTTCAACCTGACATCATTGCTCCTCAGTAATTTAGAGATCCCTGACAGCAGACTTTCCCAGTGTAATACATTTCCATAAATACTACAGTCTTGAAAACCCTATGGGGCGATTATACTTTTCTACAGTGTCACAATTAGTTGGAATCTACTTGACAGCTATGAATATAGCAACACGTTAACCGTTTGTATCACTCATGGTCTTCTTGAATGTAC
Organism: Elephantulus edwardii; assembly: GCF_000299155.1. NCBI lineage: Eukaryota > Metazoa > Chordata > Mammalia > Macroscelidea > Macroscelididae > Elephantulus > Elephantulus edwardii. Next base: position 4,986,354 of record NW_006399880.1, on the reverse strand, counting down.
CAGACAGTGAGGGAAACACCTTCATTCATCTCTCTGCCAACATAAATATAGCCTCCTGCGTTGTTCAGCAGTGCCTGACGGAAGAGGACTCTAATAACAGACCCAAAACAGCTCTTCCTGAAAGAAACGACAACGTTAAGAAGGAAAAGCCATCTGCCAGGGCTGAATGAATTAATGTGTGTTTAATCTAGTTTTATTAGGATATAATTTCAATGCCAATTGACTTTCTTAAACATTTGTGAAGGTTGGCGAATACACTGGAAAAAATATACTTTGTAATACTCGGATTTTGGCAGATTGTCTGATGACACACTTTTGATACACATTAGTGTAGGATATTAAGATTTCTAAAATTCTTATCTTGGTGTTGAGAATCCTGCAGATCTTTTCTGGAGTCAATAACCCAAGGATTCTCAACTTTTAGTGAGCAAAACAATCTTCCATGAAAATATGTGTGATTCACTAGGTCTGGCATGGGCCTGAGAATCTGAATGTTAGTTTCACCCCATCCCAGCTGATGCTATAGCCGGGAGGCAGCTGGGCACTTTAAGAAACACACACACACAAAAAAAAAAAAAAAGAAAGAAAGAAACACTCATAGGACCAATTTAAAAAAAAAAACAAACCCCAAACACCCAAAACCCACATATACAAAAAGCAGCCTTGAAGAAATTTGTTCCAGTTTTACTTCTACCTTCTCTTCTGTGTGAGCTCTCAGCTTACCCTCACCTGCTCTGCTAACTTTATCCATCTTTAGAGTTGCTTTCTCAGATGCTCACAGAGGGTGGAATTCTAAGCCCAGAGAGGGTACTTCTACCGTAGGGGAATTCAAAGGCTCAGCATCAGCAAGCCCCCAGACTCTCTCCCGTCAGAGCTTACCTTGGGCACTGCAGCTACAATTCCTCATCACATATTATAAGTTAATTGGAGTCTTTCAAAGTGTGCGTGGAAACCTTAATCCCTGTATTCATGGATGCAATCCCTTTTGTTGATGTTGTTATATGCTGTTGAGCTGAGCACGACTCATAGCAACTCTGTGATCAACAGATCTAAACCTTTCCCTATCCTGTGCCATCCTCATCATCTCTGATATACTCCAGTCCATTATTACAGTCACTATATCAATCCACCTTGTTGAGAATCTTCCTCTCTTTCACAGACACTCCACCTTTCCAAACATGATATCCCTTTCCAAGGACTGGCCCCTCCTAGCAACATGGCCATCAAAGTATGTGAGATGAAGCTTTGCCTCCAAGAAGCATCCTGGCTGCACTTTCTCCAAAACATATTTGTTTGTTTGTTACAGTCCATGAGATATTAAATACTCTCCTCCAACACCACAACCCAAAGACATCATTTATTCTGTCAAGCATACTTATTTTATAACTTGTAGATGCCTAACAAGTAATAGAAAAGAACATGTTTTTAATCTGGTGCACCTTAGTCGTTAAAATAACATCATTGCTCCTTAGCACTTTGGACAGGTCCTTGACAGCAGATTTTCCCAATGGAATAAGTCTTCTGATTTCCTTAATGTTAAGAAACACTCCTGAGACCATTATATCTTATGTCATGAGATTCAATCCACATTAAAGGCTTTCGTCTTTGATCTTGAGCAGCCAGTGTTTCAAATCCTCTTCACTTTCAGCAAGCAAGGTTGTGTCAACTGCATAACACAGGTTGTTAATGAGTCTTCCTCCAATCCTGATGTGACATTTTTCTTCCTCAATCTCATTTCAGAATAGGGTTTTCTGTGGTATGTTAATGAGTTCCTAGCAGCATATGATGGTGGCCTACTGGTAAGAAGCTGTGCTGCCATCTTGAAGGCACATGGTTCAAATCCACCAGCTTCTCTGCAGGAGAAGGATGAACAATATCCTCCTATGCAGTTAACTGCCTTTGAAATCCCACTGAAGGGTCAGCTATGGGTCACTTCCAACTTGACAATACACAACAGTAACAACCAGCATATGATGTGTCCTAAACCTGATCACTTCTGAGTTATAGAAAGCAGCACAGACATAGACACAAGTAAACAGTACTGGGAGGAAAATACAGACTACTACAACTTTAAAGGGAGATGGGGCTACAAGCTCAGAAACTCCAAGTATTACTGGCCCTTATGGTGCAATAAGTTCAGTCGTAGGCTGCTAATATAAAGGCCAGCTGTTCAAATCCATCAGCTGCTCCATGGTTGAGAGATGAGGTAATATCCTCCCACACTTCAGAACTGATTGCTATGTAGTGAATCCCAACTCCTGGCATTACAGAGCAGAGCTGTGCTCGGTTGGGTCCTCGTGAGCATGGTCATTTGGAGGAGGATCACCAGACCTTCTGAGATACTCTGGGTAGGTCTGAAATGTGCAATCATTTGCCTCACTTAGGAACCATTCGGGATATCACAACCTTTCCTGAAAGACATGGCTGCTCAGGAGAGGGTAAATAAACATGAGTTCCTTGGAAAAGAGAGGTCCTGTTACCAGAAAATAAGAATGACTATTGAGAAGGCGCTAACTCTGTTGGCCACAATACTCTTCTTCCCCCTTGTAGCACTTGTTCCACAAATGGTCCCAAAATATTTGTAATTTAAATAAAAAAAAGAATTAGAGTTTGTTGTTGTTGTTGTTATATGTCATGGAGTTGCCTGCAACTCATAGCAACCTGACGTACAATAGCTCTGAACTCTGCCCTATCCTGAGCCAGTCCCATTGTCTCTGACACGCCTACCACAATTGCCCCAGGTCCTATGTCAGTCCATCTCGTCTAGAGTCATCTTCTCCTACTTTGTCCCTCCACCCTTCCAAACATGATGTCCTTCTTCAAGGACTGATCCCTCCTGACAACATGCCCAAAGTATGTCAGATGAAGCTTCAACATCCTTGCCTCCAATGAGCAACTTGGTTTCTCTATCTCCATGGTCTGTTCAAGACTCTTCTCTGACTCTTCTCCACAATTCAAAGGCATCAATTCTCTTTCCATCATCTGTAGTCATTGTTCATCCCTCTGATGCATACCAAGTAAATGCAAAAGCCATGGCCTGGATCAGGCACACCTTAGCCTCTAGACTGACATCATTGCTCTCTAATATTTTGGAGAGATCCCTGACAGCAGATTTCCCAGTGCAATTCATCTTTTGATTTCCTGATTGCTGGTGCCAAGAGTATTAATTGTGGACCCAAGCAGGCTGAGATTGTTAACAACTTCAATCTCTTCTCCATCGTTCATGGTGGTTGTTGTTGTGTTGTTGTCGATTGCCATTGAATCAAGCATGGCTTATTTGTGATCCTGTGAACAAAAGACCTGAAGCCTTTCTAGAACTATCATTTCTCAAAGTTCATAGAATTTCAAGAGGCATGTGGTTTAGGAAGTAGATGTCACTACTGATTCCAAATCTGCTACCAACTAATTCTTGAAGGATGTAAGTTAGTTGGTTGCTAGTGATCAAATGTCAAATGAAATGAACTCATATTGTTTAAAAGGGAAATGTACTGTGGTGGCTCATATAATGAGAAGTTCAAAAGTGCACTGGTTTCAAGCCCATCTGGATCAACAGACCCAAATGATGCATTCAGGATGTGTTCGCTCTCTCTCCCTCTCTAAGAGGGTTCTGTCAACTTAGAAGACAAAATGGTACCAGGAGTGTCAGGCTTGCTCCTCCTGGTTTAGCAGCTCGAATGGCCTGTCCATGAGCTCCTGTAAATAAACCCTCAGAGAAGACTAAATCAAGTAGCTTCCCAGCATGTGGAGAGGGAATCAGGGCATCTTATTGGGTCCTGGGCTGAGAAAGGATCAATGCCACCCAAACACCATGGAATGGGCTCCCCACAGTAGAAGAGAAGTCCTGTTGCCAGAAGAAGCCGTGAACAGATGCTGAACAAGCAAAACAACAGATGTCCACTACAGTTTAGGATTTTTTTTTTTTAAGGGGGAAAAAAAGCTGTTTGCAGGGCCTTCTGCACGAGACAAACAAAAATAGAGAACTACTTGCTGATGCTCGCAGAGAGTAAACATTTTCTTTACTCCCCTAGAGTATGCCAAGCCATGTGAAAGATGCTGTGTCTCCAAAGGATAAAGAAAACAAACAACAACAAGAATACCCTACATTCCAATTTCCTGATTCCTCTGAGGATCTTTGTTTTCATAAATCCTTTTATCTCAAAGTAATCTGTAGTCTCCTTCTTTCTTCTTATCTTTTTGTCTTTTTCTTGGTTTCTTATCAGGTCTTATCAGTCTCACGTCTTAGTCTTCTTTACTGACTTAAGTTAGTTGATTGTAAGTGATAAAATCTCAACTGAAACAAACTTGTATTTTGAAAACAGAGACTATACCAATGATCTACTGAAAATATAGAACCACGCTCATGGGATTTGTTTTCCCCAATTTTTCTTTCATCTTTCCTTTCCAACTGGAAATATCTAGTGGAGATCATATCACACACATGTCTGGATCTCTCTAGCCCCTTCCCCAAGTTCTCCCATGGTGGTGGATACTATCAAGTCAGAACCAATCCATAGCAGACCCTCCAATGGGTTTTCAGAGGTGGTTTAATTGCCCAGGAGGAGACTGCTCCTATTTCTCCCACAGAATAGCTGGTGGATTTGAACTGCATGCCTTTGGGATTGCAGTGCAGCTCCTTTTCACTAGGCCTCAGAACTCCCTTACATCCTACCATAGAACATAACAACTACTTTCATTCGTTCATTTGACAAATATGAATCAAGTGTCTGAACTGTGCATTGGGTTTGGCATGAGAAACTTAATAAAAACCCAGCTGCCTCTAATTCTATCTTGAGATTGTCTTTGAGGTGGGAGATGTGTTTACCTTTATAACTTCACATTGCTGTAGCCACATGATTGCTACTGTAGGGGCATGTTTTCGCTTAGCAGTTCCAGTATGTGTTAGATGCTTTGTATACATTATTATTTTCTTTTTATCCTTATAAAAACTGTGTAAAGTAAATATCCTCCTTCCACAGTTTTTCTCCATCATCCAGATCCATCTTGCAGGTGGAGAAATGGAAGGTGAGTGAGGCGCTCATGTTGTTGTTGTTGGTTGCTGTCAAGTCGAGCATGACTCACAGCGACCCCGTGAACAGAAGGCCTGAAACCTTTCTATACCTTTCGTCTTTTATCAAAATTCGTAGAGTTTTCAGAGGCATGTTGTTTAGGAAGTGGATGCCACTCCTGCTTCCGGGAGGCGCTCATACAGCTCATGAGGTGCTAGGCCTGGATTTGAATCACAACTTAGAGGTTTCATAACCAATTATCTCTTCAGTGCATAGAGACTTCTCCATAAATGCCTAGTAAAAGAATAACAATTTGCTCATTTTTCTATGAAGATTAAGGTTCCAAATCACTTCCTTATATAGAGAATGAAAGATGTAGACTTAGAGATGCGATTCCAGTTGTTGTTGTTAGGTGTTGCCAAGTCTTAGTAATCATGTGTACAACAGAATTAACCTCTGTGTGATCTTGCACTCTCAGCTTGCTTAGTTAGGCCTATTGCTGTGGCATCAGTCCATCTCATTGAGAGTCTTGTTTCCTTCACTGGCCCTCTACTCTTCCAACTACAATATCCTATTCCAAGGACTGACAACATGTTTTGTGTGTGTCTGTGTGTGTGTGTGTGTGTGTGTGTGTGTGTGTGTGTGTGTGAGAGAGAGAGAGAGAGAGAGAGAGAGTGTCTCACCATCCAATCCTCCAAGGAACACCCAGGCTACACTTCTTTGTTCATTTTTTGGCAGTTCATGATATATTCAATATTTTTTGCCATCAACTGCAAAGTCCTAATCCTCATCCTCTACTCTTCTTGTGACCTCGGGCTTTGGCTATGAAGCTCCACCAATTTGCCTGCAACCTGTGCCTCCAAACTCTGAGACCCATTTCTTAGGAAAGCCCGGGGCCTCAGCTTCTGCATTGGCAGCACAGTAAGGCTTGGCATAGACCAGCTCTTTCCCGGATGACTTTGCACAGTGATAGAAGAGCTCTAGCCCCGTGCTCTCTGATAAATTCACTGCTGGTTCCGTGTAACCACTGAGTTCTTGAAATAGGGTGAGTGTGTTTGACACTGAAGTGCAATTAATTTAAATTGCCACATGTGACCATGGCTACCATATTAGACAAGATAAATCTTAAACCCTTTATTATTCTTTTGATATCTGTGTCCATACCCTCAGTCCCTGCTGTCAAGTTGCTTTCAACTTGTGACTTGACTTTCCATTGAGTTTCCAGGGCTGTGAACTGCAGGTGAGGAAACTGTCCATCTTTCTCCCAAGGAGCTGCTGGTAGATAAACATACCTTAGAGCAGTATATTTTCAACTGTGTGATGTAACCTATTTGTGGAGCCTGAAATCAACTTAGTGGGTTGCATATAGCTTCCTTTTTTTATTTTCCTTCAAAGATCAGAAATTTCTTTTTTCAGTTCAAGCTGTTAGGAGTCTGAATCAAGTGCAACAGCTCTTAGGAAAACTCTCTCTCATTTTCTTTCAATCTATCCATTCTGGAAGAAGATCCTTGACCACTTCAGCTTCAGTCACCCTTGTGGTCCCCAACTCCTCGGGTCCCTGACTATCTTCACATCCATCCACCCGTATCTGTGCTTGCTGGTCTCTGTGCCTGTGCTGCTCCTTAGAACTTAGTGATTAGGCTAAGAACACACTCCATACCAGTCAGGAAGCTCTGGTGGCCTAGTGGTAAGAAGCTGTACTGCAATCACGCAGGCACATGGTTCAAACCCACCAGCTGCTCTGCCTAAGAAGGATGGGCACTCTCGTCCACTGTGATTAACTTCCTCTGAAAACTCACTGGATGGTCACCTCTGAAAATCCACTGGAGGGTCAGCTGTGGTTCAAACTCAGTGGCTCACAACAACAACCCTCATAGAGCTAATTAACATAACCAGAAAGCTTTTCAAACAGGATTACATCCACAGCATTTTTAATAAAATGGTGGCAAGTAACAAAATGAAATGAATAGCAAAGATATTAGTGCATGTCATTTGTGCTAAGAATAAGTTTTGTTTAGCAAAGTGTGTTTCACTTATTTATGCACTGAGTCAGTTAGAAATACTAATTTCTTCCAGTGAGTCATGGTTGAAGAGAAACCCCTGCCTGCCTCTGAGTAAAGTCACCCAGACCCTGAGAGTGACTGTCTGGTGCAGCTCTCTCCCTGGCCCGCCTGGGGCTCTGCAGGACCTCGTTTCAGTACACGAGTAGATGGTCATCCAGCTCCTAGAGGCATTCAGCGAGCGTGTAGTTTTTCTTGGACAGTAATTTAAAATGACTTGGTGGTTATCTCTCTGTCTAGCTGTGCAGATCTAGAACTGGTGGCCCACAGGCAGGGTCCAGCCCACAGATAGTCCTCTGTTGGTCCTGAAAGTTCTTTGCTCAAAATAAGCAAACAAACAAAACCCCAACCTGAATGCCTTGAAGTTGACTTTGTGAGTAGAACTCACCAAAAGGGTTTCAAGCCCATAAATCTTTTGGGGAGTAGATTGAATTTCTTTCTCCCACAGAACAACGGGTGGGGTTGAACTGCCAACCTTCCAGTGAATCCTCAAGCACTTACCCACCACACCACCAAGCCAAGGAACTGCTTGACCCTTTGGGTGAATTTCTCCAGCGTAGTGCTCTTGGTTCTATTTCACTACTTACATCACCCGTCTGGCCCCCAGTGGCAGAGTCCAAAGCATGTTGTGTTGCTAACCCCCAGGCCGCTAAAACTCTCCATAGGTTCAGATACACCATCAGCGATTTACAGCTTCAGGACCTCAATGGAAGCTTGGTCTGAGCCAGGACTGACTAGATGGTAGTGAGTGTGGGGATTTTGTTTAAGTTTAAAAATTAAGCCAAAATTAAAAAAAAAAAAAGCCAAAAACAGAGAGATTCTGGAAAGCACCCTCTTACTTTACAGATGGGCAATTACAGGCCCCAGGGCTGGGGGTAACCTGCCTGAAGCTGCCAAAAAATTTGATGGAAAGCAAGGGCTAGAAAAAAAAACCCCAGTTCTCTGGCACAGGAGAACCCAGGCAGCAGTCATAATGGGGCAGAGGAGAAAGGAAAGAAGAAAGTTGTGAGGTCCTAAGGAGTGGAGGGTTTCATTGGCAGTTGGATTCCTGTGTGGCAGGAGTCTCGCAGTGGTGAAATAATCCCCAGTGTGTAGGTGAATGGCTGGCTGCAGAGGCATCAAAAGGAGTCCAGTGACGGGGCATGCACATAGACACTGAAGAGGGGGCCTCTAGGAGACTCAGCCCTGTGGGAGTTGAGATGCTTTAGGAATTCCCTGACTTGTATGGATCAGACTCAGGCAAGGTGTACCCACCTCCTAGCCAAGGTGGCATTCACTCATGTTCCCTGCTAGTTCTGATGTGGCCAGCATGTGTGAGGACCCTGTGGGCTTCATCCTCTGTGCCTCAGGGCCGGGTTGTCTTCCTGTGGATGGGATTGCGGCACCCTGGTGGTTGATTTGGGGAGGAGGGCTCCAAGCAAGCAGGTGTCCTTCCAGACCCCTCTTCTTACTGCAGTGGTGGCCACTCAGCCTCCATCTGTCTGGCCAGTGGGGGTTGGCAACCCAAATGCCTCTTTGCGCCAGGCAGGACAGAAGAGAAGCTGGCCAGGGCAAAGCAAACGGAAGAGATGAGAACCAGGGTGGTCTAGGGGGTTTAAACACAAACTCTAGGCAGCACAAGTCAGACATGTCTGGGAGCCACGGCCAGAGCAGGCAAGCCCTTGATTGGTCAAAGGAACTTCCCGGGAGGACCAGCAGCTCGACAAAAGCTTCCAGTTCCTGTGATGTTTGCTATAGTCAGTGTAACCTAGAAGCTATCTCATTATTTCATTTCAGGAAAGGACTCCTACTTAAAAAAGAAAAAAAGGTAATCTCTAGGTTAGCTGCATTCTATACTTCTGCATTCTGATCCTGAAACTTCATGAGTCAAGGGGATTCAATTGACAATGTTGGTCCTTGGATTTCCCCGCCATCTATCAGTGCCTGGTGGTCTGCCAGGGTCTCAGGAAGCAAACAGTGTACAAGTATTAAAACCTCTGGATGAGAGGCCAAGAGACTGAGTCACTCGCAACCCAAAGACAATTGCTGGCTTCCTCAAGTTCCTCTAATTCCAGTGTGGTTTCCAGGGGCCCAGACAAAACTCAAATAGTATTTGTTAGACAACTGACAAATACTGGGATGATGCTGGGAAGAATGGTGTGAGGTCTCCAGTGCAAATAATCCTAGTCTATCCACTGGAAAAGCTTGGGTAGGTCTCAAAAGCCAGCTAATCCCTGCCTTACTGGGAATGCTTCGGACAAGAGGAAGAGGGGATGAGAACAGTGGGCTTTTTGAGACCTAATGTCTGTCCCTTAACACTTAGGTAGCAGGGTGACTTTGTGTTGTTGTTAATTACCATCTAGTTGGCTGCACTCATGGGGACCTTGCAAATAACAGAGCAGCCCATATAATATAACTGCCCTTCCTGCACCATCTTCATGTTCGCTGGTAGTGATACAAGTCCATTGTTGTAGCTGTTGTATCAAGATGTCTCTTTGAGGATTCCCTTCTTTTCTCTGGCCCTCTGCATTACCAGCTGTGATGGTTGTCCTTTTTTGTTGATTAGAATTTTATTTTAGGTTAAATTAATTCATTTTTGTGCTGAAATGCCCATGTGCAAGGTGAAGTTTGCAGACTAGCTCATGGCAGCTATTGTGAAAATTAAACAAGCTAATTGATCCAGGTCATGGTCTTCACAATTACTTGGTGTACATCAGAGAGCTGGCTAATGACTCAAGAGGATAGAAGAATTGATGCCTGTGAGTTATGGTGCTGGAGAAGAGTCCTGAACCTACCATGGACCGCTAAGGAAAAAAATAGGTCTGTCTTAGGAAGGGTGAAATTAAGTTTCTCCTTAGAGGCTAGGATTTTGAAGCTCCATGTCATACTTTGGACACGTGGCCAGGAGGGACTGATCTTTCCTTGGAGAAGGAAATGGTGCTTGAAAGGGTGGAGGGACAGAGCTGGAGAAGATGACCCTGGGTGAGATGGATTGATAGAATAACTAGGGCAATGAAGGTAGGTGTTTCATAGTCAGTGAAACTGGCTCAGGACAGGGCAGGCTTCAGAACTGCTGAACACACAGTCACTGTAAGTCACAGACAACTTGATGGCACATAACAACAATTCACCTGGAATTCTAGTAGCCTAGTGGCAAGAAGCTGCATTGCAATCCCGAAGGCACGAAGGATGGGCAATCTCCTCCCTTGCGATTAACTGCCTCTGAAAACCCACTGGAGGGTCAGCTGTGGGTCAGTTCTGACTCTATGATACACAACAATTCCCGTGAGGCATTTAGCATAGTGCCTAGCACGCAGGAATTGCTCAGTGACAGGAACTCGGAAGTGATAAGAGTCCATATTAATTGACAGAAGTCCACGCCTATGTATGTAGAATACCTAGGTTGGCAGACACCTGAGGAAATGCTTCCCTCTTTCCATCAAGTCTTCTTTATTTCTAATCTGTTCTTAATCAGCTCTTTATATCATTTTCTTAAAATTCCATGACAGTGTGTCACTCACTCATTCACTCATTTCCGTCAACTCAGAACCCACTCAAATCTGGCTCTCCAGAGGGTTTTCAGGGACTTGACTGCATGGGGGAGTTCGCCTCTTTTCCTCCCACTGAATTGTTGGGGGGAGGCCCTGCCTTTGGGTTAGCGACACAACCCCTGCCGAGTACCCCGACCAAGTGCAACAAGATGCTAGTGGTGAAATATTAATTTGGTTTTGCTCATCATTTATTTCACTCCCGTCTCTTGCTTCTACCCTTTATTAGGTCAGCAAAACCCCCAGGGCTGGTGTGAGGCAGCCTAAAGCAGAGACAAAGAGGTCTCTTCCTGGCTTTTGAATGGAAGTCTGTGCCCTTAAAAGAACAGGAAGAATCTCTTACAAAGTTAAATATTCTGAAGAAACATAAATTACAGAGGACAGAAGGACTCTTTTACCCCCAATTGACAAAAATCCCTTGGCCCAGGGGTGGGGAGGAGAATCTCAGTGGAAAAAATGAGAATACAATGTATTTGAGTCCTGTAAAAAAAGCCCTGTGTTAGCCTTTGGGCCCATCACACTGAAAGGCAAGGAGGGTTGAGGTTGGAGGTTGGGGAGGAACAGTAGCAAACTTGCTGAAGCTTGTTGTTCAGTGACCTAAAATCAATTTTGACTCCTAGCATGTCCAAGTGAAAAAGGCAGAAAACCTCTGGTAACATAGTATATTATACATTGCATTACTAACAGAAAGGTTATCAGTTCAAATCCACCAGCTGCTCTATGGGAGAAAGTTGGGTGTGCTTCTTGATAAAGATTTGCTGCCTCAGAAATTCAGTGGAGATTTCTCCTAAGTTAGAATCTGTTAGACGGCCAGCCGTAGGGGTTTTTTTATTCTTGTTTTCATCTTTACTGGAGCCAATCATCAAGTCTTTCCCCTTTGGAGCCAGCAAATAGATTCAAACTGCCAACCTTTCAGTTACCAACCACTCATTTATTGAGCCACCAAAGCTTTTTCTACTTTTTTGCTTATTTTGGAGTCAAAACTAAGTTTTGAAAAGTAGCATTACACGGCAAGGATGGAATCAGTGTCACTGAATTACATAGGTAGAAATTGTTGACTTCGTTTTTAAAATCCTGTTTTATGAACTGCAGTCTGGGACCTCTTTCCCTGTGAAGGGTCCCTTTCATTCTGGCACAAACCACTTCTTGGTAACTGTGTGTGCAGATGGCTGTCAGGTAGTAGCATGCCATTCTGACACATGTTCTGACAAGACACTTTGGAAGGAGGCAGCTCATTTGCAGTCGTGCGCCAGGACTGGGGAGCATGCTGACGAGCCTGGCAGAGGGAGGCTGAGCAGGAGTTTTTGTTGCAGCAAATTCTTTGCAATATCCTCTCAGGGCGGCAGTGGGGAGCAGACTGTGTTACTGACCTGCTGACAGAGGAAACTCTGTCCAGGACAGTACCATCTGTGGAGAGACCCAGGGGTTTCCAAAGGCCTGTAACATTGTCCTGTGCAGCTGCCAGCACCTGCAGAGCCCGCCCTCTCAGGAACCCAGCGCACACACCTGTCAGATTCCTCCTGCACCAGACTGACCTCCCCTGGCCCGGGAACCCCAGTCTCAGTTTCTTCATCATCTGCCATCGATGCCAAATTGCTGTTCTTGGTTTCTTGGTCTGCTCTTAATTACAATTTTGAAATCTTTTAAAAATAAACGGATGGAGAGTAACTAGATGTTAATTGCTGAGTGTTATCAACTTGGCTCCTAACTCAGACAGAACCCAGCATAGAAGCGCTCCACGGGGTTTTCTTTACCTCAGCAGATAGAAACAGCCTTTACAGAAGCACGGCGCCACATGTGTCTTCCCCAGAGCTGCTGGGGGAGATTTTAAAAATGAGCCATCACTCTGTAGATTTAAAAACAAGAAGAAAAAAAACACAATCCCTCTCCAACTCACTGCTGTCAAATCAGAACAGATTCATAGCTGATCCTCCAGTGAGTTTTTGGAGGCTGTAAATTACACAAGAGCTTGTGAATTCGAACCACTCTCCTTGGGAGTGGCAGTGTAACTTCCTACCTATTAGCCCACCAGAGCTCATTCTTTGTAGGTTGACAGTCCATTTAAAAACAAAAACAAAAACAAAACAAACAAAAAAAACCCTTACACACACATACACACACCCCTCATCCCTGGCTCCAAATAGATAAGTAGACAGACCAACAGGAAAAAAGTAGTATAGAAAATACATAGATATGGATTAGCTGTATATGGAATGATCACTGAGGAAAAATGAAAACGCCTCTTTTTGACTACTCCATCCTGTTCCCTCCACAGAGGTAACCACTCTGAGCATTTAGGCATAGGATAAAGTACTGCTGAGTCAGAGGGCACAAAGCCAGAGTCAGTGCCTGGATTCACATCTGGCTTCTGCCATTTATATACTGTGTGACCTTGGACATGTGACCTCAGCGCTCTCAGTCCCCTTATCTGTAAAATAGGGATAATGACAGTATCGTCTCTTTATTTATGAAAACGAAATGAGTTGGCATCTGTCAATTGCTTGGATCCATAACCAGTGTCCATGGAGGAATAGTCAAGAAATCAGTGTTTTACATTGGGTAAATCTGAAAAAGACTTCTTTAAAAAGTAAAGATGTCATTGCGAGGACTAAGGTGACCCAAGCCACGGTAATTTCAGTTGTCTTATATGCAGCAAAATCTGAACAGGGAATAAAGGAGATTGGAAGAATTGATGCCTTTGAATTATGGTTATTATGTGCCATCGAGCCAACTACGTCTCATAGCAACCTTGTGAATGATAGCTCTGACCCTGCCCTATCCTGAGCCAGTCTCGCTGACTCCTACACACCTGCCCCCATTGCCACTGAGTCAATCCAGCTCAACCAGAGCCTTCCTCTCCTGTGCTGTTCTTCTACCCTTCCAAGAATGGTGTCCTTATCCAAAGACTGGTCTCTTCTAGCAACATGCTCAAAGTATGTGAGATAGAGGGAGCTTTGCAATCCTTGCCTCCAAGGAGCAAACTGGTTTCTCTCTCTCTAGGACAGACCTGTTTGTTCTCTTGGCAGTCAGTGGTATGTTCAATACTTATTTCCAGCACCACAACTCCAAGACAACCTTCAGCTGTCATCCTTAGTCATTCTCCAGCTCTCAGATGCAAAACAGTAATTGAAAAGACCATGCCTTGAATCAGGAATACTTTAGTCTTTAAACTGACATCCGGAGAGGTACCCAATAGTATACTTTCCTAAGACAGTTTATCTTTTGATTTCTTGACTGCTGGAACCAAGAACGTGTTGATTGTGGATCTGAGCAAGATGAAATTGTTGACAACCTCAGTCACTTCTCCATCTATCATGGTGCTGTCAATTGGCCCAGTGGTGAGAATCTTTGCTTTTTTATTTGATGTTGAGCTTCAATCTATATTGAAGGCTGCAGTCCTTGACCTTCTGCAGCAAATGCCTCAGGTCCTCCTCAATTTCAGCAAGCCAGGCTGTGCCATCTGCATAACGCAGGTTGTTGATGAGTCTCCTATCCTGATGCCACATTCCTCCTCATAAAGTCTAGCTGAATGATCTGTTCTACGTGGACATTAAAAAGGTGTGGAGACAGGACCCATCCTTGATGCACTCCTTGGTGATGGTTATTAAATATATTATAGACTGCCATGAGGATGAACCAGTCTGTCTTGGAAGAAGTGCAACCAGACAGAATGTTCCTTAGAAGCAAGAGTGGCTAGATTTCATGCCACGTACTTGAGACATTTATCAGGATAGACTAGCGCCTGAAGGAGGGCATCGGGCTTGGGAAAGTAGAGGATCAGCAAAAAAGAGCAAGAACCTCAAAATAAAGTGACATATTGGCTACTATGGGCTACAAGATGGCAATGATTATGAGGATGGTATGTTGTCGTCGTTGTTGTTGCTGTTAGATATCAAGTCAGCACCTAACACAACGATGGTGTAGATGCTGTAAGGCTGAGCAATGTCTCATTCTGTTGTATATGAAATTGCTATGATTTGGAACCATAGGAACAATAAATTGGAAAGATAAGTCTCTATTAACTCCCTCCCTCACCTTTCCATGACCCTGGTGCTCATACCAGCCTGACACACCTCTAGATTTTCCCTTTCTTCCATCCATTATCCTAGAACTGATACCATTGTGTACAGTCCAACCATAATTTGCTATGTGAGCTTGGGAAGATCCCTTCTCTCTCACAAGGCCTCATCTCATCTGTTATGTGAAACTATAGCACCCGATTTATTCATTCAACAAGTACTTATTGAGCATTTATCACATGCTTGGAGTTCCTGAATGGAACAAAGGGTTAAGAGTTCAATTCAGAACTCACAAACTCAAGGTCATGGCCATGGAATCTGAAGGGACTCATAGCTGACCCTCCAGTATATTTTCAGTAAATCACGTGGGAGAAGATTGCCCACCTTTCGTCCTTGGAGCCACTGGTGAATTCAAATCACCGGAAAGACATTGCCTTCAGGTTAGTAGCCCAAGTCCATGTGGATGAGGCCAGGAGAGCCCCTAACCAAAAAGTGGGCAGTTCAACGCCCCACCCCACCCCAAGCAACCCCTCGGAAGACAGGCCTGCTGATCTGCTCTGAGAGGAACTCGGCTGTACTCTGCAGTACGTGCGATCACCATTGCTTGAGAATCCACTCAGTGACAACTGGTTTGCATTTTGTTTTATTTTTGTGTTACATGCCTGGCACTGAGTGTGTCCTGTAAACAAGACAGACACAGTCGCTTAGTTACAATCTAGTGGGTGTGGTGAGGAACCTCCCAGCTCTTCTGCACTGAAAGTCTGATTGCAGGTACTCAGCCATTTGACAGATATGGAACAGCACAAAAATGACATATGCATGGCCCTCAGGGATTTCCAAGAGCAGGACCCAAAATCTCCCTGTCAGAACTTTCACAAAGCAAAGTAAACACATGCCGTAAACACGCTGCCTCGTCCCCCTGGAAACAGCAGATGTGCCCAAAATACACCACCCCAGGATAACATAGATCAACCTCTCATTCCCACAACAGGAAACACCCAATTCACACATTCCTCTGCAGGATGTATCAAAAGCATGTCAGCCACCCACCACTGCAGCCCACAGAAACCCCAAAACAAAGCTCTGAGACAGGGAGAGGAAAAAAGAGGTTGCTTCAGGTGGCGAATGGCCTGAATTCAAAGGTTTTGGTTATTTTCCACGGGTGTTAGGAAGGAGGACTAGCCCGAAAACCTTTGTTCAAGCCGGACTTGTCCAGAAATACAGAAATGCAAAGCTCAGGGGCAAACTCTTGCAGGATACTTGGTTTTTGAGATCCTTTAATATGAATTCTTTTTATCTCTTTGGGAGTACTGGTGGCCTAAGGAGTAGATAGTTACACTGCCATCCGAAAGGCAAGCAGTTCAAATCCATCCACCAGCTGCTCTGTGAGAAAGATAAATAGACAGTCTGCTCTCATGCCATTTTATAGCCTCTGAAAACCCTCTGGAGGGCTCTGCAGCAATGAGTTTGAGGGGGTTTATTCTTTAGGGTTTATTTGGGGTTGGTTTTTTAAATTTTTTAAATGTCTGCTGAGTCTAAAGTTTATGTACTAAGCAATGTACTTTATATGTGACTTAAATAGTTTCATATTCTTAAGTAGTCTGAGTTAGTTCCACTCTAGAGATTAGGAAACTGAAGCCTGGGAGATGATGTAACTTGTTCAGAGTCACACAGCCAGGGAATAGGAGACTGGGACCCAAGCCAGGCCACCTGACTCCAGAGTTCATATTCATCCTTGGTACTGTGGGCCTCTTACCTCTCCAAGGCAGGAACCCCACAACTCTAGGGTCTTTCTATAGGACTCGTGGTCCATGCCAGGAACTGTTTCCACTCCGCAATCCAGCCCAAGGGCCTTTTGGAGATAACTAACCACTTACTTGTAAGTTATCGCCTCCTGTGCAATTTAAAGCCTCTGAAAACCTGCTGCCAAGTTAGCCATGAGTTGGTTCTGAGTGACTCCACACTACTTATTATAGAGGCAGCTCACACTCAAGGAAATCCCATAAGTTGCAAAGTAGAACTTGGCCCATTCAGTTGCAGATCTGTGATCTTTTAGAAGCAGATAACCAGGCCCTTTCTTTTGTGGTGTCTCTGTGGGATTCAAATGACCAACCATTTGGTGAGCAGTTAAGCACTTAGCCATTTGAGCCACCCTGTGCACACTACCTAGCGCTTAGTCTACAAGCCCACCTTACCCTTACAGGCAGACAATCTTCTACCTGTGAAAAGTCTGGATCCACTCTTGGCTCTCCTCTGGGGAGTTGGGAGAGGACCTGTGAACACACACAAAGTACTTTGTGTTCTAATGAAGCTGGAGGGAAGCTGAGGTGTGGAGCTGCTACTGTGGGCTGTCAACTCTGTTTCCTCCATCCCCCTGGCTGTTGCGAGCTCACTGCTGATGACACTTGATGTTTCAACTTTCAACCAGAAGCTACATTGTTTTTATTACACTTGCAGCCAATTATTCACAGTTGTTCCACGTCTCAAAGTCAGTTTTGTCACTCTTTTAATTATGCCCCAGCATGGCATAGGTGCTCCTTCCTTTTAAAAAGAGTATCTTGAATGTGAGAACATTTTTCTCTGCAAGATTAAGTGACCCTCAAGGCAGGGTAGAAAAAACTGTGCAAGTACTACTTCAGTAAAAGGTATGTTTATGAGAGAGACACTATGCCATTATCAGTTTTTTTAAGAGACTAATAAATCTGATAAGATAAAACAAGCTAGTTTAAAAGAGGGACTGTTAAATGGAGAGATGTTGAGGGAAGGGACAAAGGCAACATCATGCTTTGAGTTGTTGTTGTTGTTATGTGCCATTGAGTCGCTTACAACTCATAGCGACCCTATGTACAAGAGCTCTAAATGCTGTTCTATCCTGTGCCAACCTAGCCATCTCAAACGCACTTATTTCCACCGCTCCAGTCACAGAATTGATCCATCTCATCGAAGGTCTTCCTCTCCTTCGCTGCCCCTCCACTCTGCCAAACATGATGTCCCTCTCCAAGGACC
>NW_006399880.1:4959481-4968426 GCF_000299155.1 Elephantulus edwardii | reverse complement strand
ATCTTGTCTGCAATGGGCTCTGCATCAGATCCTGGTGTTGTGCTGTTGGCTTCTGGTACCTTCTCAACACTGGGCTTAGGGTCAGTCCTTTGTCTCCTGGTGGTGGTGACCAATGTCTTCTCTGCATTGGGCTCGGGGTTGCCCCTTCGGGTCCTGATGGTGGTGATTGGTACCAGTTCTCCTTTGGGCTCGGGATCAGACCCTGGTGTCCTGGTTGTGGGGAACTTTTTTGATTTTAAAATTAAATATACCCATATTAAATTTATTTCTCCAGCCTTCATTTTTTGGCCTTCATTTTTTTTTTAACTGTAAAACTATGAGCAAACTCCTCCCATGCAATTTATTGCCTCTGAAAGCCTAGCTATGAGTCAGCTCTGACTCAATAGCATATAAACAGCGCAGACCTACACCGTCCATATAACTGTTTGCATTTAAACGTATCAGTAAATTTAAAACTTCAGTTTCTCAGTTTCACTAGACACATATGGCTATCACTGTCTTTGCCACTTAGAAACAACTCATAACTGGTCCTCCGCTGGGTTTCTGAGCCTGTAAATTGAACGAAAAAGATTGCCCATCTTTCTCCCATGAAGCCACCACTGGATTTGAACCGCCAAAGATACTCAGCCTTTAGGTTAGAAGTGCAGCTGCGTATAGTCTACCCCACCAGAGTTCCCTTTCATATGGCTAGTTACTATTGTGTTAGGTGACTCTGTACAGCAATAATGGAGAATCAGTGAAAGAGAGGAAGACATTCAGGGGGACGAGTTGTTACAGTGACTGCAACAATGGGCTTGAGCATGGTGAAATCATGAATATGGTGCAGCATAGGGCAAGGTTTCTATCTGTTCTTACTTAGGTCACTGTGGGTCATAGTTGACTTGATGGCATCTAACAATAACACATATAGCAGGTAAAGAGCATTTCCGTCATCTCAGAACGTTCGTTCTCCTTAAGGGATAACACTTGGAAATGTCTCTCCTGTAGGGTCCTTCTAACATCCCTAGCCATTGTCCAGCTTTCTGATGCATAGCACATAATTGTGAAAACCATGGCCTGAATCAAGCATACCTTAGTTGCCAGACTGACACTGTTGCTCTTCAGTACTCTGGAGATGTCCTTGACAACAAACTTTTCCCAGTGCAATTTGTTTTTTGATTTCCTGGCTGCTGGTTTCAAGAGTATTGATTATGGAGCTAAGCAAACTAAAGCTATTAACAATCTCAATCTCTTCACCATCTATCATGATGTTGCCAGTTGGGCCAGTAGTAGTAAGAATCTTTGTTTTCTTGATGTTTGACTTCAAACCATATTTAAGGCTGCAGTCCTTTACCTTCTGCAGCAAGTGCTTCAGGTCCTTCTCGGTTTCAGCAAAGTTGTGTCATCTTCATAACACAGGTTGTTGATAAGTTTTCCCCCAATCCTGATGCAGGTATGGCAACTGAGGCTGAGCCCTCAAATATGGAGACACAAAGGAGGAGGAACAGTTGTAACCAGACACTAGTGTGTGGAACATGGAATGTGAGAAGCTTGACTGTAGGAAAATTGGGCGTTGTTAAGAAAGAAATAGAACATATAAATATTGACATACTAGATGTTGATAAAATGAGATAGATTGGCATGAGGCATTTTTTATCAGAAGTGAAAAATAATATAAAGCAAAAAACTAACAACAAAATTTCAGTGTTTCAAGTGGGTTATGAATTGATGAGAAGAAATGACACCTCCATATACTAGGGAATCTTGGTGGCACAGCTGCTACATGGGAGAAAGACAAAGCTGTCTGCTTCCATAGAGATTACTGTCTCAGAAACCCCATAGAACAGTTCTCTTCCATCTTAAAGGGTCACTGTGAGTCAGAATAAACTTGATAGCAAGGACTTGGATTTTGTTTTTGTTTTCTTACATACCTACAAAACAAATCAAATCATAACTATTTCTATACAATCAGTTCTGACTCATAGCAACCCCACAAGACAAAGTAGAATTACACTGAAGGGTTCCCAACAGGGCGGATTGACACAGTGATTGTAACAGTGCACTCAGCATGTCAGATATATAAGGATGGCACAGGATAGGGCAAGTTCAGATCTGTTGTTGAAAAGATTGCTGTGAGTCATGGTAGACCCAATGGCACCTAAAAACATAGGATTCTAATCTTGGGGAAAACAGACTGCCACATTGTCTTCCTGTGGAGCAGCCAGCAGTTCAAGCCAGGAGCCAAGTACCTAACCACTGTCTCAACAAGGCTGCCTGTACAAACCCACACAACAAGGCAAATTAAGCTCCTGATTCAACTAGTCAAGGCTACAAAATCTTATCAGAAATTATCTATCTCTCATAGTTGTAGCAGATGTGGTGTATCTTGAGTTAGCTCCTCATGATTCCCCAGAGTTCCTGTTGACAATATCGAAATAAAGTAGGTGCTGCCATATCTGAAAGTTTACAGCTTGCTTTACCACTGCCCTTTTTATAATCAGAGTTTCCATCAGTAATCTCAAAAAGTTTCCACCAACCAAGTCCACATTTTTGTGTGTGCTACTACTAGTTAGAAACATGAAGTCTTTGAGGACACAACCCCAAGAAGTCTGTGTTTCTAACCCATCCCCTCACTATGATTTTAATCCTTTTTATCTCAGTGGATCAAAGACTAACTTTTGACTGAGAACTGTGCTCACAAATCTATTTGCCCAGAAAAATCGAATCACAATAAAAACCAAAATAGCAATTGCCTTTTCCATCTTGTTGAAGAATTGAATTGTGATCTGTATTAGAATTGCATCCATGTATAACCTATGCCTAGATCAAGAAGTTGAATTTGTTCCCTAACTCAAGGGAACACTACATAGTTTAAAATTTAAAAAGACGTGCATCAGGATTGTACTCTTTCTCCATACTTATTCAGTCTGTATGCTGAGCAAATTATTGGAGAAGCTGAACTCTGTGAAGAAGAATGTGTGACAGGATTAGAGGAAGATTAATCAATAATCTTTGGTATGCAGATGGCAAAACCTTGCTTGCTAAAAGTTAGAAGGACTTGAAATCCTTGCTGCAGAAGATCAAATACCTGAGCCTTCAATATGAATGGCATCTCAAAAGCAAGGGTTGGAGGGAATCTAACCACTGGGCCAATAGGCAACATCATGATAGAAGATTGAAACTGTTAACAACTGTCTCTTAATTAGATCCATAGTCAATACACTTGATACCAGCAGTTAAGAGATTAGGAGATGTATTGCATTGGGAAAGTCTCCAATGCCACAGCTCAAAGGCATCAATTATTCTTCTGTAGTCCTTATTCATTGTCCAGTTTTCAGATGCATGGCATGTGATCAGAAAGATCATGGCCTCAATCAGGTGTACCTTAGTCCTCAAACTGACATTATTACTCCTCAGTAATTTGTAGACAAGTGGGAAGATTTGCTTTCCTGTTCCTTTTAAAAGGAACATCTTTTAAAAGCCTGCTCACACTCATAGCAGTCAAATTAGGCCTAACTCAGAGCCTCCACCAGAGGCTCCTAGGAAGATTGCTCTTCTTTCTTCCTTGGACCCTCTGGTGGATCTGAACTATTAGAGAAGTGTGGCTTCTGAATTAGCATCATACCTCTATGGGTTTGGGGTTGCTGTTGTTAAGTGCTGTCGACTCATCGTGACCCTATAAACAGAAGACCTGAACACTTGTATAACCTTCATCCTCTCTCCAGGTTCATAGGGTTTCCGGACGCAAGCTATTTTGAAAGTGGATGCCACTCATGTTTCCAAGCTTGTTTTAATTGGGGAGCTCCACCAAACACTGTCCACCATGGGTAACCATTCTCGCATTTGATACATCAGTGTCACAGTGTTCAGCTTCACAGCAACTACAAGTTACCTCTGTACGGCAAGTGCACAGACCAGGGTTATACGACTTAGAAAAATGTTTGACCAAAAACAATTAAAAATGGGCCTGGGAGCCCTACTGAATTTAAGAACCAGAGCGTGGTTCAAACTCCATGAGCTCCTTCATTCTAAATTCCTCCATAATCATGCATTGTAGTTGGCTCTAACCACCCAAAAACGCCCATCTGGGAGCATGTTGCTACTGCTTCAATCTCCTCCTATTGCGATGCCACATGTTTCTTCATAGAGTCTAACTTCTTTAATGATTTGTTCACCATATAGACTGAGTATATATTAGGAAAGGATACATATATGAACAGAAGATGAATAAAAGCCTGAAGCCTTTCTATAACTATCATCATTTCTCCAAGTTTTTAGACTTTCCAGAGGCATGTAGTTTAGGAAGTAGATGTCAGTCCTGCTTCCAAACCGGAATCAATCTGGGATCTCCAACAAAAACTGCCCATGATGGGTAGCCAATTTGGGGTAGTAAATGATAAAATTACAGAGATCACAGACTTCCCTGAGATTCTGAAGAAAACTATAGGATTATGTACATACACACTAAATTGTTATTGTTGTTATGTCTTCACATGAGCTACCACTTATAGTGACCCTATTAACAACAGAATAGAAACTTACTCTACCCTGCAATATTCTCATGATCTCTGACTTTATAGTCACTGTGTTAATACATCTTTTTGAGGGCCCATTTATCTTTCTCTAACCCTCTAGGTTTTCCTAGTACAGTGTCTTTTTCCAAGAACTAGCCCTTCCTGACAACATGTCCTAAGTATATGATATAGAGCTTGATCAACCTTAGTTACTTAGAATTATCAGACCCTAGCTGTATCAATCACTATAGTGTATGTTATACTTCAGTAGCAAAAAGTCTTAGAGGGTTATAACACAAATTTTATATTGTTAATGCTGTATCTTCATCATGTATTAACTGCAAGCTCTGATCCATGGTTTTTCACTTAGGAATCCAAGCAGAAGAATTCTGCACACTGACTAGAGCAAACTGCAATATAGCAGATGACTTATTAGTTTGCTGCTTCCAACCAGAAATTGCCTACACAGTTGTAAATCACACTTCAGCAGTCAAGCAAGTCATTGTTCAATCCTTCATGTACCCTGGAAGAAAAGGTCCAACTTTCCATGAACAGATGTAACAACTACCACATCAGGTCAAAGACTCTGAACTTGGGGATCTCTTAAGTTCTGCAAGGTCTTTATGAGTCCAGGCTGAGAAACATATGCAGAATTTAGGCATTAAAATTATGTAAATTTAGTAATCGATATAAATTTCTTTTCAATCTAATCCTTATAGCCATGACATTAGAGTGAGCCTTCAACAGGAATAAGCAAAGGTTTTGAACTTTTACTTCAAATCTGAGAGATAATTAAGGAACTTAAGAATTTTCTCTCCAGTGCCACTGTGAGTAGCTTAAAAGAGAGAATATTTGTGGGGACCTAAAAAGACAGGGTAATGGTAGGCATAGTGCAATGGTCACTAATTATAAAATATAATGAAAACACTTTTTTAAAAAACTTAACACGATGGTCATTTCTTTTTTGTCAAAATAAAAGATCTGCTGATGATCCTTCATCATGAAACCCCCATATCACTGAGAACATCACTTGGAAAACATTCTTAAGGAATTGATTTTTTTTTTCTTTTCTTATAGGCTCAATTTCAGGATTCTTATTTGATTTTTTTTAATTATTATTTTTTTTTATGTGTGTACCATCAAATTGAATCTGACTGGAACAAGAGGCGATTGTTGTTCCTTCTTCAGCAGAGCATCTGGTGGATTTGAACCGCACACCTCTGGGATTGTAGTGCAGCTTCCTGCCACTAGGCCACCAGAGCTCGCCAAGGATTCTTAAAACTCAGCATCTGCTGAGACACTTCCAAAATAAAATTTGTTTTTGAGGTTGACACACTGCACTCAGTTTTACTCAGCTCCCATCATAGATTGAAGTTGTCTTTATTCTTGGTCAGAACCTGCAAGTAGACTTCATGAAGTGTACTCAGAAAGCTTGAGTCATTCTTTATCAGATGTATTAGCATATGCTAGAGCTGAGCCTTACTGAGAACAGTGGATGGGAACAATGATAAGAAAAGTAATGTGAATGAAGAATAGTGTAAAACACAGTGTATATGAACTTTGCAAGCAAACCAATAGAAAATTTTTTTAAAAAAATTTTAAAAAGAACATCAATGAGCACACACACACAAAAACTACCAAAAGAGAAAATATTTGTTTCCTCACCAGCAAAGTTATCTCAATCTCATAGTGAGGTTGGACCAGGCAGGTGCTAATATACTCCCATCTCTGAGACCTAACAGCAGGTGACTACTTATTACACACCAGATAAACAGAATGTAGAGACCTAGCAAAGAGTTATTGCTTCTTGTTCTAAATCAGAGAGAAAAAAAATATCTAGAATAGTTTCCATAACAAGTGTAAAGAGGGTAGACTGCATGAGGAAGGCCATATCTGACCTCTGCTAACTCCACAAGGGGGAACTGACCTCGTCAACAAATGCACAATGCAAAACCAATTCCCTCTTTGTTGTTGTTGTTAGGTGCGGTTGAGTTGAATATGACTCATGGCAACCCTATGAACAAAAACTATGAACCCTGATTTTTTTTTAATTAATTTCAATGAACATCTACAGAGATTTTGGACTTCCATTCATTCATTGTTGCACTTTTCTCCCCACCCACCCTACCCCACCCCCAGTTCGCTCTCTCCTTGAAAAGCAAAAGAAAAACTCCTTCACTGGTACACAATCCCCCCCACCCTGCACACCCCCACCCCAAGTATACTCCACTCTGCAACCCTCATTCCGGACTCTTAGGATAATCATAATGCTCTAAAATAAATTACTTTTAAACTACTCTCTCCCTCATCTGCTTCAATGCAGTAAACATAATTTATCCACTTTTTCTCAGTCTTAACCCCATCCTGATGTCAGCCTCATTCTACAACAGAGGCACCATACAGTATTTGTCCTTTTGTGACTGAGATATTTCACTCAGCATAATGTCCTTCCAGGGTCACCCATTTTGAATAATATTTCATGAGTTCCTTGTTTTTCAATGCAACGTAGTATTCCATTGTGTGAATATAACACAGCTTCTCTATCCATTTGTTTGTTGATGGGCACTTAAGTTGTTTCCAACTCCTAGCTATTGTGAACAAAGCCACGATAAACATGGGTGTGCATATATCTGCTTGGATGTCAGTTATAGTCTCTTTGGGGTATATTCCCAGTAGTGGAATTGCTGGGTCAAATGGTACTCTGTTTGCAACTTTTTGAGAAAGCGCAAACCCTGCTTTATCCTGCATCATCCTCACACTTCCTGACACACTAGAGCCCACTGCAGTAGTCACTATGTTAATCCACCTGCTTGAGCGTCTTCCTCTCCTTCACCGACCTTCCACGCTTCTCAGCATCGTGTCCTTCTCCAAGAAATAGCACTCTTAGCAATATGTTTAATGAGTGTAAAGTGAAGCCTCATCATTCTTGCCTCCAAAGAGCACTCAGGCTGCACCCTCTCAAAGACATATCTGTTCATGGGATATTCATTGCTCTTCTCCAACACCACAACTCAAAGGTATCAATTCTTTCCATGACATCCTTATTCAATGTCCAGCTCTCAGATACATAGCAAGTAATCAGGAAGACTATGGCCAGAATCAGACACATCTTAGTCTTCAGACAGACATAACTACTCCTCAGTGATTTAGAAGGGTCCCTAATTGCAGATTTTCCCAGTGCAATGTGTCTCCTTATTTCCTGACTGCTGGTACCAAGGATGTTAATTGTGAATACAAGCAAGATGAAACTGTTGACAGTTTCAGTCTCCTCTCCATCCATTATGATGTTGCCTATCAGGCCAGTGGTAAGAATCTTTGTTTTCCTGACATTGAGATGAAATTAATACTGAAGGCTTCATTCCTTGATCCTCTGCAAATTCTCATCAAATCCTTAACTCCCATTAGATCAGACATTTTCTCCAGGCTCCCACAGCTCTTTCTACTAATCTCAACACCAATCTTACTGCCTTGTTGGGGCCAAAATCTATTGCAGTAGCTATGCAGACTACACAGAATCATACTCATGATTTTGGAGGTCATTAATGAGGTTAACAGGTTGGCAGCAGGAAACAATCTCACAGAAAGGTTAGTTTCCAAAATGTGCTCACAGGCCCCTCAGCCTTCAGCCTTGTGGCTTTGACTGGTGTTACAAAGGTCTCTTTGATGCCAGTTAAGACATATCCTGCTCAGTGCACTAATAAATTTGGATGAAGGCTTCTAGCTTTGGTTCCATAGGGTAGCAGGACCAAGGTCAGCCCATCCCACACCTGTTCTCTGGTTCTGAGCTGAGCTGCTGCTGCTACTCCTACAGGAGCCAATGTGAGTGGGGCAGGAATCTTCAACCCTAAAGGACGTGTTTGCTTCCTCTTGCTTATTGATGTTGATATGCCCCATTTCTGTCACTGAGTCTGCTCAACTTAATGGTGAACTAGCCAGTGCCCTTTTGGATAGGCTAACTAACACACCTTATTTGTATGATCCCACTCATCCGTGTGGCAACATCAGTGGCTGAGAAGGCCATTTTGCACAATCAACCTTTGATGCCACAACAGGGTTTTAGCAAGAGAATAAAAGACTAGCAGGGAGAAGGATGGGCAGTTTCCTCCCATGCAATTTACGGCCTCTGTAAACATGCTGGAGGGTCAGTTAATGGGTCAGTTCTGACTCTCTGGTACACAGAACAACAACAGAGCTTTGGGGCATCATCAAAGCGCTAGCCACCACACTGGAGGCCCTTCATTATCTCCATCAACATCTTTTTTTTTTTTCATTAAGTACATTGGGCATAACTTCTCAGTCCATACAAAGTGCTATGTGGTTAGATGCTGTCAAGTCAACCATGAATCATAATCACCCTTATGAAAATTAAGTTCTATCTGAACATTGACCTATGCTGCACCAAGGCCACAATCTCTGTGTGCTCCAACCCGTTATTACAATCCCTATGTCAAT
>NW_006399880.1:4958358-4959381 GCF_000299155.1 Elephantulus edwardii | reverse complement strand
TAAAACTGTTAACTATCTCAATCTCTTCACCATCCATACTGATGCTGCCAATTGGCCCAGTGGTGAGAATCTTTGTTTTCTTGATGTTGAGCTCCAATCCATATTGAAGACTGCAGTCCTTAATCTTCTGTAGCAAGCGCTTCAGGTGCTCCTCAGTTTCAGCAAGCAGGGTTGTGTCATCTGTGTAATACAGGTTGTTGATAATTCTTCCACCAATCCTGATGCCATGTTCCTCTTCGTATAGCCCAGAGTCTTGGATGATTTGTTCTACATACAGATTGAAAAGGTATGGAGACAGAATACATCCCTGACGGTTCCCTTCTTGATTTTGAACCATGTAGTGTCTCCTTGCTCTGTTCTGATGACTGCCTCTTGGACCAAGTATGGGTTTCTCATTAGCACAATCAAATGTTCTGTGATTTCCATTCTTCTCAGAGTCAGCCTTAGCTTGTTGTGATTTGCATACTCAGTGAAGCACAGATAGACATTCTGGTATTCTTTGCTTTCTGCCAAGATCCATCTAATATTAGCTATAATATCCCTAGTACCACGACCTCTTCTAAACCAGCCTGCACATCTGGCAGTTCTCTGTTGATATATTGTTCCAAACGTTTTTGGATCATTTTCAGCAGAATCTTGCTTGCATGTGATATTAATGATATTGTTTGATAATTTCTACACTCTGTTGTATCACCTTTCTTTGGACTGGGAATAAATATCGATCTTTTCCAGTCAGTGGGCCAGCTGGCTATTCTCCAGATTTCTTGGCACAACTTAGTGAGCACATCCAGGCCAGCGTCTGTCTGTTGAAATGCGTCAATTGGTATGCCATCAGCTCCTGGAACCTTGTTTTTTGCCAATTCCTTCAGAGCAATTTGAACTTCCTCCTTCATCACCATAGGCTCTTGCTCATATATCAGTTCATTAAATTCTTCTGTGTCAGCCAATTCCTTCAGATACAGTGACTCTGTCTATTCCTTCCATCTTCTCTTGATACTTCCTGGATCATTTAACATTCTACCC
>NW_006399880.1:4898995-4958092 GCF_000299155.1 Elephantulus edwardii | reverse complement strand
TATGAAAATTAAGTTCTATCTGAACATTGACCTATGCTGCACCAAGGCCACAATCTCTGTGTGCTCCAACCCGTTATTACAATCCCTATGTCAATCCATCTTGTTGAAGGTCTTCTTTTCTTTTTTTGACCTTCCACCTTTCCTAGTTTCATGTCTTTTTTCAAGGACTGACCACTTTTAATAACATGCCCAAAGTATGTGAGACAAAGTTCTCTATCTTTCCCTTTAAGGAGCCCTCTGGTTCGACTTCTTCCTAGACAGACTTGTTTATTCTCTTTAAAGTCCTTGGGATATTCCATTTTCTTCTCTGACATCACAATTCAAAGGCATTAATCCTTCTTCTGTCTTCTTTGTTCATTGTTAACTTTCAGCTGTGTGGGAAGTAATTGAAAAGATCATAGTTTAGACCCAGTGCACTTTAGTCTTTAAACTGATATCTTTGCTTTTAAGCACTGTGGAGTGGTCCTTGAAAGTAGATTTCCATAGTGTAAAATGTCTTTTGGTTTATTGGCTGCTATTACAATGGATGTTGATTGTGGATCCAAGTAAAATAAAATAATTGACAGCCTCAGTCTTTTCTCCATCTCTCATAATGTTGCCTATTGGTCCACTGGTGACAACTTTTATTTCCTTGATGTTGAGATGAAATCTGAATTGAGGGTTGTAGTCTTTCATTTTCTGCAGCAAGTGTTTCAAGTCTTCTTCACTTTCAGCAAGGAATAATACACCATCTGCATAAGAGGTTGCTGATCTGTATAATGCAGGTTGTTGATGAGTCTTTTACCAATCCTAATGCCACATTCTTCTTCTGCCATGTAGTCCAGCTTCTCTAATTACTTGCTCAGCATACAGATTGAATAGGTATGAAAAAAGATATAACTGTAACACACACCTTTCTTGATTGTAAACCATGCAGTCTTGTTCTGATTAGACAACTGCTTCTTGGACTATGTATGGGTTTCAGGTGAGCACAATTAAGTGCTCTGGGATTCCTGTTCTTCTCAATGTTAACTATTATTTGTTATGATCCACACAGTCAAAATGTATTTGCATAGTAAATAAAACACAGATAAACATCTTTCTGGTAATCTCCGCTTCCAGCCAAGATCCATCTGATATCCACATTCCATTGTACTACCTTTTTGGGGAATGGAAACAACTCTCAATCTCTTCCAGTCAGTTGTCTTCCAAATAACGAGTGAGCATTGGTCGGCTATGCATTTCTTTAAGACCAATGAGTAAATTGAAAGATCCAAATTTCCTATGAGAATCATGTGGCCTGATTTGGCTATGAAGATCACCCAAGATATTCTTTTTCTGTAAATTTTTATTTTAAATAAGTAGAGTGCCATCTCTATTCTACTTCCTCATTTATTTATCTCTATTGTTAAAAGAAAAGATTATACCCACTTCTAAGTTTCTGCCTACCTAAGGAGGGTTGTTGTTGGGGTGTGCCCAGTATTGAGTCAGAACTAACTCATAGCTGACCTTCCAGTAGGTTTTTCCAATGGAAATCACACAAGAGGAGGTTGCCCATCCTTCTCCTGTGAAGCAGCTGGAAGATTCAAACTGTGTGCCTTCGGTACTTCAGCACAGCATCTTACCACTAGGCCATTAGAGCTCCCTAAGGAGAGTATGGATTCACATCTTAATACCACTCACCATGTAATATTCCTAGCTTGGCGCACTCAATGGGATGATGTATTCTAGGTGTATGGCTAATCATTTCCACCTTTTTTAATGTTTCTTTCCATTAAAGTTATAGTGATAGATTGTGGCATACTTTTTGAAATAATTAAATCCTTCTTGATATTAACTTCTTTCTTTCTTTCTTTAGTACCTTATCAACAGAATCCTTACAATCCACGGAGCAGCTCCAATGTCATCCAGTGCTACCGATGTGGAGACACCTGCAAGGGGGAAGTCGTCCGCGTCCACAACAACCACTTCCACATCAGATGCTTCACCTGTCAAGGTAGGAATTTCTGCTTCTCAAATTACTTTCTCAGATTCCTGGCAATGTTCTCTCTCCAGGACTTGTCACCAAGGCAGGAAATAAAAACACAGACAGTCAAGCTATCTCTAAAGGCCTAAAGAAACTTTCCTCAGCCCCATTTTTAAAGAATTCTCCCATAAGCAGTATGAAGTGAAGAGTGAGGTAAGCTTTAGAATCTTGAGGGAAGAAGGGAGCCAGATGATCTAAAAGGAAAACATCAACGCTACAAGGCTAATTTTACATCTAAAAAGACTCCTGGCTTGTGCCTTTCAACTTGAGAACTAAAGAAAAAGTGGCCTTGGTGAAAATTTAACATCCCTTTCAGTTACTTACAGAGCACTTAAGTGTGATGATCTTCAAAGAGAAATCACTAGGGAGAAGGTATATCTTGACTTTAATAAGGTTTATGTCATGAAAACAGATAGATTTTAGGTTACCTCCAACCTCCAATCTTTACTGTTTCCTCGTGGCTTATTTATAGAGTTTTAGGAACAGTACATTGACAGAGAACTGCCGGAAATTTCAAACTGAGTTTAGAAGAGGCTGTTGCACTGGAGATTTCATCACTGATGTCAGATAGATCCTGGATGAAGGTGAAGAATATTAGAAGAATGTCTGTGTTTTATTGACTACACAATAGTTGTGTTAATCACCAAAAAGCTGTGGCTAACATTGACGAAACTGGGAATCCCAAAACACTTAATTGTGCTCATATGACATCTACATCTAGACTAAGAAGCTGTTGTATGAATGAAACAAGAGAACACTGTATGGTTTGAAATCGGGAAGGATGTACATCAGGGGTATATCCTTTCTCCATGCCTATTCAGTCTGTGTGCTGAGCAAAGCCAGACTCTATGAAGAAGAATGTGACATCAGTATTGGAGGAAGACCTATCAGCAGCCTGTGCTCTGCAGATGACACAGCTTTGCTCATTGAAAATGAGTGGGACCTGAAGTGCTTGCTGCAGAAGAAGTTAAAAGACTGCAGCCTTTAATACAGATTACATCTTTAACAACAAGATGACAAAGGTCCTTACCACTGGGCCAGTGGGAAGCATCATGATAGATGGAGAAAGGATTGAAACTGCTAAAGATTTTGTCTTGCTTGGATCCACAATCATTATCTTTGATACCAGCAGTCAGGAGATAAGGAGACACAGGGCTTTGGGCAAGTCCACTGTCAGAGACCTCTCCAAAATACTGAAGAACAGTGACGTCAGTCTGAAAATGAAGGCACGCCTGACTCAGGTCTTTCAGTTACTTGCTATACATCTAAGAGCTGGAAAATGAATAAGGATGACAGAAGAAAAATAGGTAGCTTTAAATTTTAATGTTGGGGAAAATTAATGACTATTCCATGGATTGCTAAAGAACATATGTTCTTTATGTCTTAGAAAAGATGCAACCAGAGTGCTCCTTGAAGGCAAGAATGGTGAAGTTTCATATCTCACTCATACTTTGAACGAATTTTTTGGGGAAGCTATTCTTTAGGGAAAAAAATACCATGCTTGGAAGGGTGGAGAGTCAGCAAAAGAGAGAAGATGCCCCATTGAAATGGATTGACACAGTGACTGCTGCACTGGGCTCCAGTGTATCAGAGATGATGAGGACAGCACAGGACAGGATTCACATCTGTTGTTCATAGAGTTGCTCTAAATCATACTCCACTTGATGACACCTGAAATCAACAACAAAAGGTTCACTGAAGGTAAGGGTTCCTAAAGAAGAGGGTTATGTAGCAGAAAGAAGCCAGAAGACTTCATTTAAAAAGCCCTAAGAGGCGTGTCGCCTGGCCAGAGCAATACCGCCTCCTACAATGTTCCTGACAAATGCCTCTCCAGCCCGTACATCTTAAACTTTTTTTACCTCAGAGAGCAGCCATGAATGTTTAGAAAATGTTTGATCTAAACCTGTAATTTCTGCCTGTTGACTCTAAATTTTTCCTTAGAAGTTTGAAAAACACTTTATATTTGCCTAAGGATCCCTGGTGACATAGTGGGTTAAGTGTTGGGCTCCAAGTTGAAAAGTCAGATGTTGGAACCCACTAGCCACTCCTCAGGAGAAAGATGAGGCAGTCTACGTCCATAACGATTTAGAGTTCTAGAAACCATATAGGGCAGTTCTATGTCCCTGTGCGTCAGTTCCTACTCAATGGGAGTAAGTCTGGTTTGGTTTAGATTTGGGTTTGTGTCTGCCTTTCCTAATGACTGTCTTTCAATTATTTGTAGCCAGGTCTTTCTCAAACTGTATAGAAATTCCTTAAACTGGGCCTCTCCTCAAACCATCTCTACTTGTGTCTTCCCCTTCACCCCATTCTGGTTTGTCCTTATCCTTCCGAGGTGTGATCAGAACAGATCCTAGTACCTAAGGACTGACAAATACAACAGATACTTCTGTTAACCTAACTAATGCAGAATTGACTTCCTGAAGACCCACTTCACACCAATGATTAATATGGAATTTAAGGGAGGTCGAAACCTTTTCATATCAATAACTGCTTCTAACCTCAGTCTCTTGTGTCTGAGATTGACTTATCCATCCATTGAGGAAAATCTATGATAATTGCCTAATTAGACTCTGTATGGAAAAAATAAATTCATTTGTCTGTATAAACACACATATTATTGTTAAGTGCTATAGTTTTAGCTGTTGCTGTAGAATGCCGTCAAGTCAAGTGACCCTGTATACAACAAAACGGAACACTGCTGAGTGTTTCCTGACGTCATCCTCACAGTCATCGTTGTGCTTGAAGCCATTGTCGCAGACACTGTACCAATCCGTCCTGTTGATGGGTTTCTTTTTTTGTTGACCCTTAACTTGACCAAGCAGGATGTCTTTCTCCAAGAACCGGCTCCTCTTGACATCACTGTTAAGTGCCATCAAGTTGGCTACATCTCACAGCAACCCTTTCACAATGGGTCTGAGTGCTGCCCTGTCCTGTGCCGTCTTCATCATCTCTGGCAGATTTGAGTCCATTGCTGTAGTCACTGAGTCAATCCATCTTGTTGAGGGTTTTCCCTTCTTTCACTGACTCTCCACCTTTTATGGCATCCTCGAGGACTGTCACCTTTTAACAAAATATCCAAAGTATATGAGACTAAATGTCACTGTCTTTGCCTCCAGAGAGCACCCTGGCTGTACCCTCTCCGGGACATACTGGTTTATTCTTTGCAATCTTCATTTCTAAGAAATATTCTGACCACATTTCTAAAACAGATTTGTTTGTTCTTTTGGCAGTCTGTGCTTTGTTCTCTATGCTTTGCCAGCACAATTCAGAGGCATCAGTTCTTCTGTGGTCTTCTATATTCATTTTCCAACATTAGCCAACAAAGGAAACAATTGACAATACCATGGATCAGGTCAGGTGCACCTTAGTTTTCGTGATGATAACCCTGATAATTAGCACCCCAAAAGTGCTTTGCAATAGGTTTACCTGATTGTATGTTAGAACTTGGAAAACTTTCTACTGCATGGACATATGGCATTTCTGGCTGTTTATAATAATAACACATTTGCAACAAGAGAAGATAGGAAATAAGAACAAGTGGCAACAAGTTATAATAAATAGCAAAGCAAATTTGAAAAAGAAACAAAATTTATAGAAATAAAAAAGGTATTGTTGTTTGCTGTTGAGTCCAAACTGACCCCCTGCTGACTCTCCAGTGGGATTTTTCAAATCATATGGGAGGAGATTGTCCATCCTTCTCCAATGAAGCATCTGGTGGATTTGAACCATGTGTCTTGCAGATTGCAGTGCAATTTCTTACCATTAGACCTCCACACCTCCCAAAAGTACAGTTCTTCCTCCCCCCTCCCCATTTTGTTCTGTGCCGTCGAATTGGATCCGACTGGCACAGGAGGAGATTGCCCCTCCTCCTCCAGCGGAGCATCTGATGGATTCGAATTGCATGCCTTCGGTGTTGCAGCACAGCTTCTTTCCACTAGGCCACCAGAGCGCCCTAAGAAAGAAATCTGTAACTGACTGTGATCAATTAGTTGTGGCCTCCACTGCACTCGGACCAGCCTGGAGCGCCCTAAGAGAGGTATAGTTCTTGAAATGAAAAATCCAAAGTGTTAATTAAAAATAGTAGCAGATTAGAAGTTGCTGGAGAAAGAATAAACTAGAAGAATGAGCCAAATTAAGAATTACACAAATATAGCACAGAAACCCAAGAAGTTGGTAAAAAGAAACTAAAGTTAGTATATGGAGACTAGATATGACACATACTTACTTAACTGGAGTTCTGTTGTTGTTATGTGCCGTTGAGCAGCCTGTGACTCATAGCAACCCTATGTGCAATAGCTCTGAACTCTCTCCTATCATGAGCCAGTTTCACTGTCTCTGGCACATCTATCCCCATTACCCTAGTCACTAAGTAAATCCATCTTACCCAAGGTATTCCTGTCTTGTGCTGTCCTTCCACCCATACAAGCATGATAACCCTCTCCGAGGACTGGTCCCTTCTGGTAACATGACCAAAGTATGTGAGACAGAGCTTCAGAATCTTTGCCTCCAAGCAGCAAATCAATTTTACCCTCTCCAGAACAGACCAAGTTGTTCTCAGCAGTACATGATCTGTTCCATACTTTTCTCTAGCACCACAACTCAAAGGCATCAATTCTTCTTCTGTCATCCTTAGTCATTGTCCAGCTCTCTGATGCATACAAATAATTGCAAAGACCATGGCCTGGATAAGGCACACCTAAGTCTCAAGACTGACATCATTGCCCCTCAGTACTCTGGTCCCTGACAGCAGATTTTTCAATGCAATTCATCTTTTGTTTTCCTGGCTACTGGTACCAAGAGTGTTGATTGTGGAGCCAAGCCAGCTGAAGCTGTTAACAATCTCAGTCTCTTCATTGTCTATTATGATGCTGCCTCTTGGCCGAGTGGTGAGAATCTTTGTTTTCATGATGTTGAGCTTGAATGCATATTGAAGACTGTAGTCATTGACCTTCTGCAGCAAACATATCAGGCCCTCCTCAGTTTCAGCAAGCAAGGTTGTCTCAGCTGCATAGTGCAGATTGTTGATGAGTCTTCCTCCAGTCTTGATACCACATTCCTCCTTATGAAGCTCAGCCTCCCTAGTGGTCTTTTCTGCATATAGATTGAAAAGTATGGAGATGGGATACATCCCTGGTGTACATACACTCTTCCTGATTTTGAACCATGCAGTGTTTCCCTGCTGCATTCTAACTACTGCCTCCTTGTCGAAATATAGGTTTCCCTTGAGTATAATTAAGTGTTCTGGAATTCCCATTCTTCTCAAGATTAGCCACAATTTGCTGTGATTCACACAGTCAAATGCCTTTTCATAATCAATGAAACACACAGGTAGACATTTCTCTGGTACTCTCTGCTTTCAGCTATGATCCATCTAACATTGGCTGTAACGTCCTTGGTGCCACAGCTTCGTCTAAACCCAGCTTGCACATATGGCAATCCTCTGTCAATGTACTGTTCCAGTCATTTTTTTATAATCTTCATCAGGATCTTGCTTAACTGTAATATTAATGATATTGTTTGATAATTTCCACACTCTGTCAGATCACCTGTTTTGGGAAGGGGAATAAATATGGGTCTCTTCCATTCAGGTGGCCAAGTAGTTGTCCTCCAGAATTCTTGGCACAACCTGGTAAGCATGTCCAGGTCAGCAATCTGTTTCTTGAAATATGTCAGTTGATATAATACCATCCATTCCTGGTATCTTGTCTTTTGCGAATACTTTTAGAACATCATCCAAACTTCGTCCTTCATCACCATTGCCTCTTGATCATATGCTGTTTAATGAAATTCTTCAGTGTCAGTCAGTTCTTGGTGGTATCTCTCTTAGAGCGAGGGATTTTGAACATTGCTTTATGTGTTTGTTGGCCAACTAAATGTCTTCTTTGGTAAACTGTCTGTTCATATCCTGTGCCCATTTTTCAATTGGGTTGCTTACCTTTATCTTCTTGTAGTGCTGGAGTATTCTATAAATTCTAGATAAAAGTCCCTTATCAGACATGTCATTACCAAGTATTTTTCCCCCCAGTCTGTGGGTTCCCTTTTTACCTGTTGGAGAATTTTTTCTTTTTTTTTTATTATTTTTTTAAATTATTATTAAATTTTATTAGTTTCAATGAACATTCACAGGGATTCTGGGCTTTCACTCCTTCATTGCCGCACCATTCTCTCCACCCTCCTCCCCAGTTTGTTCTTCTTCCCCGCCATCCGAATGTCTGTTTTAATTGTCCAATTGCCACAGTGCTTGTCAAAGTCAGTTCTGATTAATCTCCTTTGTCGGTGTGTCCTTTGCCATTCCCTATCACTCCTCCCTGAGAGAGACTTCACCCTGATTCATAAGGAAAAGGGGATGGCGTATTCTCTTAGCTACTTCCTGCTGAAAAGGAACGCTGTGGGTTTCAGGGTGAAGATCTTCTCTCACTACTCTAAAGGGCCCCTTTCGCAGTAGGAAACACATAGACTATTATGGAGATTGATTTTGGAATTTAGATACACTCTTATTGATTGTGTGTTGGAGAATTTTTTGATGTGCAAAAGGATTTGATTCTTAGAAGGTCCCATTCAGCTGTTTTATCCTCTCCTGGTTGTAGATCAGAGCCTCTTCTAACATCCATATTGGTCTTTTCTTCCTCATCCTTCTTTGTAATGACCTCTTACATTCTTCATGGATGATATTCTTGATATCCTCCCACAGCTCATCTGGTCTTCGATCATTAGTGTCCAAGGCCTCAAACCTGTTCCTGAGATAGTCTTTAAACTCAGGTGGGATAGACTCAAGGTCAAACTTTGGTTCTTGTGGATTTGATTTTCTTCAGCTTTAATTTAAACTTGCGTATGAGTAGTTTTATGGTCTATTCCACAATCAGCACCTGGCCTAGTTTTCACAGTTGAAACTGAGCCTCTCCAACAATTTTCCCCCCCATAGATATAATCAACCTGATTCGTGTGTAGGCCATCAGGTGGCTTCTATGTATATAACCATCCCTTGTATTTCTTTTTTTTTTTTGCTTGTATTTCTTATAAAAGGTATTTGCAATAAATAAATCATTATTGTACAGAATTCTATCATTCTGTTTCCAGTGTCATTTTTGTCACCAAGACCATGTTTCCCAGCTATCACTCCTTCTTTCAATGTTCCCAACCTTTGCATTCCAGTCACCTGTTTTATTAATGCATCTTGGCTGCATGTTTAATTAATTTCCAATTGCAATAATTAATAGAAGTCATCTATTTCCTCCTCTTTGGCTCTGATTGTTGGTGCATAAGTTTGAATGATAATGGTACTAATAGGTCTTCCTTGTATGCATATGGATATTATCCTGTCACTCACAACACTGTATTTCAAGATGGATCTAGAAATGGTCTCTTTAACTATGAATATGACTCCATTTCCCCCCACATTCTCATTTCCAGTGTGGTAACTCATATGATTGTCTGATTCAAAATGTTGCATGCAAATACATATCATTTTGCCTATGCCTCGTGTATCAGTATTTATGCATTTCTTCCTTAACAATCTCCAATTTTCCTAAATTCATTCTTGACACATTCTACTCCAATCACTAGAGTCCATTTGCAACTGTGCCCCCTTCTTCTTGATTTTCAGTAGGAAGGCTCAGCCCCTGGTGCCATAACTGATATTCTAATCTATGTGTGCTCTTTTGTACGTATGGGTTTTGAAGGCCTGTTATTTCAGAAGTGGATGAACAATCCTTCTCCCTAGTCTGTCTTAATTTAGGTGCTCAGCATTATAGCAATATTTGACAGGCAAACATTTTACCTAAAAGAACAGATTAATGTATGCAGGTAACAGATCAAGTGCTGTTGCTATGTGCTGTTGAGTCGCTTGTGACTCATAGCGACCCTATGTACAACAGTCCTAACCCTACTCTATCCTGTGCCAGCCTTATTGTCTGTGACACACCTACCCCTATTCCCCCAGTCACTGAGTCCATCTCATTGAGGGTCTTCCTCTCTTTGCACTATCCCTTCACCCTTCCGAGCATGATGCCCCTTTTTGTAAGATGCCCAAAGTATGTCAGACAAAACCTCAGAATCCTTGCCTCACATCACATATAAAAATTAATTCAATTAGATCATGGTCTTAAATGTAAGAACTATAAGACTCTTAGAAAAAAATATAGGGGTACATCTATATGATCTTGGTAGGCAGAGCCTACAGAATTACAGAATAGATATCAAGAAGAAAAAGAAACTTATACACACTGTTAACCATTAATTACAAAATGGAATTTTTTAAAAATACCATTCACATTATTAAAGAGTAAATTTTATAAAGTTGGGTAAGATCTTATAATAAAAATGATAACATTTTAGTAAAAGGCATTGAAGAAAGCCCAAGTAAATCTATACTAAGTCTTTGACAGAAATAGGTGATATAAAAAGATGATAGCCTTTCCCTAACTCAACTACAGATTCAAAGAAATGTCAATAAAATTATAAACCTTGCCATAGAAATCAACTGAAATTTGCATTCTTGAACAGATATTGAAAAACTATCTTTAACGATATTGTCATGACTATCATTCCAGATATAATTTATATGGGGACTATCTTACTAGTGTTTATGATTTGTATTTTGAACTATTAAAATAGTGTGATCTTACTGAACGATAGTTAAATAAACCAATGGAACTGAAGAAAGAGCCAGACAAATCCTCACATATATGAGAATTTTATTTTTTTTCAAGATGGCAACAAAAGAGTATGCTTAATATATAGTATTGGGATGATAAAGTATCCATGTAGGTGAAGACCAAGTCCTAACATACACACTTAACAAAGTCAATTTCAGGTAAATTAACACTTTTAATTTTAAAAAGGCAATATAATATAAATTGTAGAAAATAGATACTTTTAGCATTTCAAAATCAAGAAAAAATTTTTAAACATGACATAGAACCATAACACAAAGGATTGATAAATTACACTCAATGGAGCTGAGAACTTCAGGTCATCAAAGCCATGAGAATGTATTTTGCTCTTTTCCTGTAACTACATTTATTTATTTTATGCACTTTTCTGTATATTTATTTTACTATTACAATGTTTTCAGTAATGTAGCAGATTACCCTCAGGAGCCCTTCACCTTACTGCCCTGACTCAGATTCAAACCAAGGTTGCTAGAGTCAAAATTGAGTACTAACCATTGTTGTTAATTGCTGTCAAGTTAAACAACAGATCTAAGCCCTGTCCTATCCTGTGCCATCCTCACAATCTCTGACATACCTTAGCTCATTGCTGTAGTCACTCTGTCTAGTCTGTCAACTGAAAGTTGAAACTGTCAACAACTTCATCTTTCTCGGATCCACAATCCATTCATTTGGGACCAGCAGTCAGGAAGGAGATCAGGAAATGTGTTGTACCGGGAAAGTCTGTAGTCAGGGACCTCTCTAAATTACTGAGGAGCTATGATGTTAATTTGAGAACTAAGGTACACCTAATTCATAGGGGTTTTGTTATTTTTTTTTTATCACTTGCTATGCTACTGAGAGTGAGACAATGAATAAGAACCACAGAAGAATGGGTGCCTTTGAACTGTGGTGTTGGAGAAGAGTACTGAATAACCAGTGGACGGCCAAGAGAACAAACAGCTATGTCTTGGAGAAGGTGCAGCCAGAGTGCTTATTGGAGGCAAAAATAATGAAACTTCATCTCACTTCTCAACTTTGGGCGGGCACATTGCTAGAAAGGTTATTCCTTGGAAAGGGACATCATACTTACAAAAGTGGAGTGACGGCAAAGGAGAAGAGGACCATCAGCAAGGTAGACTGACACGGTGACAGAGCAGTAGGGTCGAGTGTGTCGGAGATCTGTTGTTCACAGGGTCTCCATTAATTGTACTCAACTCAACAGCGCCCACTATAAACAACCACTATCCAGTCATGACACACCACTAGGAACTGCTACAAGAACAAGGACTGCCAAAAGAACACAGCTGTGTCTTGGAGAAAGTGTAGCCAGAGTGCTTTTTTGAAGCAAAGACGATGAAGCTTTAGTCTCATGTACTTCGGACATGTTTGTAGGAGAGACTCTTCCTTGGAAAGGTACCTCATTCTAGAGAATCAGTGAATGCAAGGAAGACCCTCAAACCAGATGGATTGGTTGCAGTGGCTGCAGCCACGGGCACAAGTGTGTCAGAGATGATGAGGCTGACACGGGACAGGGCAGGGTTAGGGTCTGTAAATTATTAGGGCCAGTGTGAGTCGTACTCAACTTGATGGCTGAATAACAAACAACAGGGGCCCTTCAATCATTTTGATTTTGAAATTTCCTAAAATCCAGACTCATCTGAAAAGTATAATATCAACAGTCTTATGTGACAGGCCCAGGACTCTCAAGTGTGCATGTGTCCTTAGATACCACTTCATTCCTCCTTTCACAAATGAGGCAAGATCAGGACCTGGCTGGCAGAATAGGAAAAGGAATAAACAACACAACTGTGAAGCCCACTTCTAGGCATTATATTTACAGAGACCATTCATTCTGCGTTTTTTTCTCTAAGCAGCTCTAACTTTTCTTGTTCCGTCTCACTGCTGACACGTGCTCTTTTTGAATCGTGGAATAATGACTGCCCCAGGTGTGTGAATCCCACACGTCAGTTCCATACTGCACCCCCGTCCCCCACCTTTCCTGTTGTTTGAGCTCCTGGGCTGCTCAGCCTCATAGATGTGTCCAGCTTCCCTTTGATCCCCCTGTTCCCCACTGCGCTTCCGGGAGCCCCTGAGATTCTCATCAACCATTGCATCCTTTCTACCAAGTACTTCCTCCTTCGACTCCTCAAGGGAAATGGAGGAACTGATTGTTTCAAGTTTTCTAAGGACCTGCAGGTTTTCTCCTCTGGGAAAGGTGACTCTGGGGGTGGAATTGGCAGGGGAGACAAAGGAGAGAAAAGAAGGGAAAAAACACGAGCTATTTCCAACAAGGTCATAGGCCATGACCTAACTCATTCCACAGCCACGAAGCCAATTGATCCGCCACCTGCACACCCAGAACAACTTGTCCTCTGGCCTAGCCTGCCCAGAGTCCAAGCATTGTTTGATGTGATCAATGTGCATGAGGCCTGATGGAGACAAAGCTTCACCTCTTCCCACCTCCATCACCACTCTACCCGTAGGCTCAGCCTCTCCACAGGCCTTGGGAGGCCTCCAGTTCCACTTGTCACTAAGCTGAAAAATATTTACTCAAAACACATTGCCATTGAGTCTGTTCTGACCAATGTGGACCCTGCAGCACAGAGTGGAACTGTCCAGTGGGGTCTCCAGTGCTGGGGGTCTTCTATAGAAGGTCTTCTGTAGAAGTAAATGGCCTCATCTTTCTCCCATAGAGGGGCTGGTGGGTTCAAACCCCCAACCTTCCGCTCAGCTGCTGCTACTTAACCACAGCACCACCAGGCCTTCTTGATGCTTGCTCAACAGTTTAACTCATTCCTGTCGTTTCCAAACTGACTCATAGCTGACCTGCCAGCAGGTTTCTGAGGCTGTAAGTCTCCTGGGAGGATATTTCCCATCTTTCTCCCTGCTGGCTGAAACCACCAGAGTGATGATCTTTGGATTAGCAGTGCAAGTGCCTACAGACTATGCCACCGGGCTCCCTCCTTAATGTTTACACACATGAGAAGGCCTGAAATAAGATTTTCTGATAGACTTGTGTCGGCCCTCAAAGAAAATTCAGGTCAGCTCTGACCCAACCTCTTCATTTTACATGTAAATGTACAAAAGTCCCAAAGGGGGCGGGGGAAATGGCAAGTTAATTGTCACCTAAATATTTTAGTGATTCTCCGACCCCCCCTCCCCCAGGCTGTGCCCTCCAGAGCCGTGTACTTTCTCACTCTGCCTTCCCCTTTGAGCCTGTCACTGGCCAGCAATGGTGAACAAATAATTGTGAAATACTTCTGGCATGTACCCTAAATCTCCCATTTTTTAAACTGATTGCTTCTGCAGAGCAGCTTTCCCTTTTAAAAATGAGATTGTTTTTACTGTGGTAGTGCCACCCCAGGCAAGCCCAAGCTTGGTCCTCAGACTTACCCACTTAGAAACTCCATTTCCTTGACTTCTCCACTGTTGATCACACTTGAGGATGTGACTAGTGCTAACAAAGTCCTTGGGACCCCGGTGTATCAAGCAGCCAGAGTGTCTGTTGATGAATGTACAAGGAGAGTAACTCTCAGTTTAATTCAGTCATTGCAGCCTAGCCATCCGTCTCTCTCAAAGGCAGCCTATTCGAAGACCTGGCCATCGGACAGTCACTTGATGAATGCAGACTCGGAACAAGGAGCTTGAGTGGACGTAATAGGACTGTCCAGTTCCCTTCCTTTGATTGCTTGTTTCCTTCTCCATGACTGATGCGTCCTTGTGCCTGCTGGATCAATACCTCAGTGGATTACCACCTCTTCCTGCTCCATCCCTGTGTGTTCACTTCATAACTAAACGAGGGGAATTTTATTTCTCATGTTTTCAGTCCTTCAGGAGATGGATCCCATGTGATTTATTTGTTCAAACACTGTTAAGTCATTTGCCATCTGCTCCCCATGTCTTCATATTTTCTCTAAGAGATGTTACAGAACGTCTTATGAATCATCTTGTCTTTCTATTCAGAAGCCATCAATGGTGTTGATTATTTTTACTGCTGAGTGGCTCATTAAGATAATGCTCTTTCTGCTTTCGTATAAATTAGAGACCACACCCCCACCCCCAAAATTAAGTTTTAAGAAAACTAGAGGCGAGCTCTGGTGGCCTAGTGGAAAGAAGCTACACTGCAATCCCAGGGGTGTGCAGTTCAAATCCACCAGATGCTTTACTGAGACGGAGGAACAATCTCCTCCTGTACCAGTCAAATCTG
Organism: Elephantulus edwardii; assembly: GCF_000299155.1. Classification (NCBI taxonomy): domain Eukaryota; kingdom Metazoa; phylum Chordata; class Mammalia; order Macroscelidea; family Macroscelididae; genus Elephantulus; species Elephantulus edwardii. The sequence goes on along the minus strand of NW_006399880.1, from coordinate 4,943,229 downwards.
ATTTGATGGTACACACACACACACACACAAATAATAAAAATCAAATTTAAAAAAGAAAACTAGAAGAGAAAAGTCTCCCAGTGGCCTCTCAGTGTTCCACAAAGTATGCATTTCCTATGTTGAATTCTGGCCTGAACTCTACTTTACCCCTTACAAAGACCACAGGGAGGCCTGGTGGCCTGACGGGTAAGGAGCTTCACTGCCAACCCGAAGACAGATGGTTCAAATTCACCAGCTGCTTCAAGGGTGAAAGATAGGCTATCTCCTGAGTGGTGCCCAGCCTCTGAAGACCCTCTGGAGGGTCAGCTATGCTTCAGTGCCCACTTGACAGACTGAGTGAGTGTATGGGGGAGTGAGGAACACCACAGCACAGCAGCCCACCTCCAACAAATACAGCTTCCAAATCTCTTTGTTCATTCTCTTCTCCCCGGGAGGTGCGTGCGGGTGGTGCTCTCCACTTCCCCACTCCCAGCAGCCATTGTGCCAGCGCCTGTGATGTCTGGCAGTTTTCTCTGTGTTCTTCTCTCTGCATATGTTGTTAGAGGATTGGAGGATTGTGTCTTACAGCTCCGGGCTGGGAACAGCCCTCCTTTATGCTCTGGTGAAGACAGATTGTAAACCCCCAGTCACCCTTACTTTGCCATTCCATGTTGTCCCCACTTTGGGATTAGCAGAATGCAGTCCCCACACTCCCTCCCGGCACAGAATCACACACGAGGGAACTGCCCAGGGGACGCTGAGGGGCTGGTTCTGTGCCGGGCAGAGCTGAGTGAGCCACGCGGCCTTCCTCCTCTCACTCAGGCCATGTGGGGTTGTATGGTGGCTTCAGGAATCCTCAATAAGTCTGCAATGCAGTTGTACCAGAGACTATGTTAAAAATGCAGATTTCTGAGCCCACCCCCAGAGAAGCTGATTGAGTTCCAGACACTTGGATCCTAACAAGTTCCACAGATGACTCTGATGCAAATGGACTGTAGGAAGTACTTTAGGAACACTGACCCCAAAGGCCGGGAGGTCTGATGACCGCTCACCACCCAGTCAGACACCAGCCCCTTCCCTCCATGTGTTCTTACCCTGCTTTCTCCTCCTTGTTTCCCCAAGTGTGTGGCTGTGGCCTGGCCCAGTCGGGCTTCTTCTTCAAGAACCAGGAGTACATCTGCACCCAGGACTACCAGCAGCTCTACGGCACCCGCTGTGACAGCTGCCGGGACTTCATCACAGGCGAGGTCATCTCCGCCCTGGGCCGCACCTACCACCCCAAGTGCTTCGTCTGCAGCATGTGCAGGTGAGGGGGGGTGGGGCAGCACACCCCACACCATGCATGGAGTGCAAGAAGCAGCTTCTTCCCAAACAGTTCTAGGGTTTGTCGATGTTTACATTGGACACTTAGATGTCTAGTGCCAAGGCCAGGTAGAGCAATGGTTTTCAAAACATCTCGCCCCTGAATCCTTTTCTTCAAAGGCTGTGTCATGCAGAGCACCTGCCTGTGCTGTAATGAAATCAGGATGAGGGTCTGCCTCCCCACACTCACCCTCTCACGTGCCTCCAAGAGGCTCCAGAGGAACCCCTGTGTGGCCCTTGTCTGTCGGACTCAGTTTAGAAATGAGAGACTGGGTCAGGCTCCTTCCCTTCGCCCATGTGGAGTGTAGACTGTCTGTGTGTGCTTTCCACCACCTCACTTGAGTGTGGTGACCCTGGCAGAGCGTCCACCCCTGAGGGCCACAGCTTCCTCATCTCTAAAGTGAAGATCAGCACTCTTCCAACATCATAGGATTTTTGTTAAGATAAATAGCTTGTTGCACCATAGTTCAGTGACTGGTTACAAAATGTGTCTGCTCTGATTGTTCTTTTTTTAGGATCGTGATTATAATCATCTAGCCTCTCTCAGATTCCTCTAGGGATGGATCTTCCACTCCTCCAGCCCCGTGTTTCCCACTCACTTGTTAATTTAGCCAACACACATTCAGGACCTACTGTAAACCAGCACCATATAAGGCAATGGAAGCATAGGGAAGAGAGCCCTGCCCATAGACTCAGTAAAATTTCATGAACAGTGCAGAGGGAAGAGGAGAAAGCAGAGGGATTCTCCGTACTTTTCTGCAGTTTCTCCGTAAAGCTAGAACTGCTGGGGGGAAAATGAAGTCCATTTTCTTAGAAACTCTAATAGAGAGCTCTGATTAGGCCACAAGTAATGCATGTGTAAGTACATATGTATAGCTTTGCTGTTATAAAAGTAATCTATAGATTAGTTATTCTTCACGTAGCACTAACAAGTCACCAGTTGCAGTCAAGAGTGCTGGTGCTCTAGCTCCCTGGGAGTTACACTGCTCAACCAAATGCAGCACCTTGCAGGAGGGTCGAACCCATCAGTGGCTCCAAGGGAGAAAGATGGGTAACCTCCATCCATGTGATTTACAGCCTCCAAAAACCTACTGGATCATCAGTTAGAAGTACGCTCCAACTTGAAAGCAATTAGAACTAGTAACCAGTTGGAATAACTAACCAGCTAGCTTCTGAGTAAGACTGTAATGGCATGATGGGTAAGGAAATATTATCACATAGTCGAATTTATGCATTCGTCTGTCTTCTAAAACCTGGACCCTGGGGCCTGGAACCCATCAGAGGTTAGCACAGCAGGAAGAGTCCTTGGAGGATAAAATAAGGACTAGTCAAGCCTTGGAGAAATTGGGTCATGTTAGGTCCCTTTATGATAAAGAGGAAAGGGCTCCCCTAACTCTCACCTCAGTGTCCCTTCTACAGTCCCACGGTGCTAGAACAAGGATTGTGGGGCCACTGGAATTCCACGTCTGGAATGATGCTCAGAGTCAAGATAGCACGCGTCCCAAACCACGTGGGCAAGAGCAGCTGCGCATGGCTTGTCATGCTGGGGTTTCTGTCAGCTCATCACTTAGCTGGGAGGCAGACACATATGCTCGTTGGAGACCCCTAAGCATGGAGCTCACGCTGCCCAGATACAGAGGAGGTGAGGGCTCTGTGGACTTAAGAGCTTCCTCTCAGGAAAGGGGAGTTTAAAAAATGCTGAATGGTGAAAGGAAGAGATTTTGGTCAGTTTGAAAATTGAGTGTAGGAAGTAGGACATTGGATTGGGGTGGAAAAAGTCCTTGCAGGCAGAAGAAACGCCTCTCTGGGGAATTGTTTAATAGCCTCCTTATTTAAGGGAAAGCTGGTGGTGTGGTCCACAGGGACTTGAGCTGCTGACCCAAAGGCAGTTCAGATCCACTGACAGCTCCCCAGGGGAGGACGGCCAGTCTCTTCTCTGAGAGCTACAACCTCAGAAACCTGCTGAAGGACCACCTCTAAGTTGCTTCCCACTCAAAAGCAATGAGTGGAGCTGAGTTTATATTACAGACGCAAGGCCAAAGGCTCACACCGGTCATGAGTTTTCCCTGTGTCAACGTCACATAAAAGGTTCTGCTTGAAGGGAGCTCTGGTGGCCTAGTGGCAAGGAGCTGCAACTACAATCCCAGAGGTGAACGGTTCAAATCCACCAGATGCTGTGCCGAGGAAGGAGGGACAATCTCCTCCTGTACCAGTCAGATCTGATTTGACGGTACATGCACACAAAAATAATAAAATAAAAGAAAATTTAAAAAAATTTTTTTTTAAAAAAAGGCTCTGCTTGGCCTCCGGTTCTGGTCCCTTGTGGGTTAGGCAGCCCGGCACTGTGCACATCCTTGAATTACCTGGTGTTCTAGAGACAAGCTGTGGGTGTTATCAAAGTGCGGTCAGCTCGCCAATATCTGTGGGATCCCTCAAGAAGGAACACTGAGTCTCTCTCTTCTGCCTTGCAGGAAGCCTTTCCCCATTGGAGACAAGGTGACCTTCAGTGGTAAAGATTGCGTGTGTCAGACGTGCTCCCAGTCCATGACCAGCAGTAAGCCCATCAAGATCCGAGGACCAAGCCGTGAGTCTCCCCATCGCTGCCTTTCTGCCTGTGGGCACTATCTCTCTGAGTCCCCCTGCCCCTGTGCTGTAGACAAATGGGGCAGTTTCCCAGCCCCAGGGGCACCTGAAGTACAACAAGTTGGTAAATGTCCCACACGCTCAAGCATAAATGCAGGGATAGACACTCAACACTGAGGCCCTCTATCACAGGCCTGCCCTTTGGGAGGTCTCTTCTGGGATGAGCTGAATCTTGATCATCTTCCCTCTGGATCTAGGCTCCCAACAGTACCCACTCAGAGCTGATCAAGTGTCCTTTAGCCAGTGGTTCTGTCTTTACAAACTTTACTCAAAGAGAAAGGAAGGCTTCTCTTCCAAAAGGGAAGCATGAAGTACCCCAGGAGCAATCACAAGGGCAGTGCTGGCAGTTTTAGAGTATACTCCATGGAGCTTGTGAAACTTGTCAAAAATATAGACTTCTGGGCCCACCTTGGGTGGTGAAAGCTGGAAATCTACTTTCTTTTGTTTTGTTTTGTTTTTGTTTTTAAATGTACTTTTAAAATAAGTTTTATGTACTACTTGTTACTGCTCCGAAAATGGAAAACCGCTGGGTCAGTAAGAGGAACGTATTTCACAACACAGGAAATGTTGGGTTTTATGACCCAAATCATAGATTTGAAAGGAAACTGAAGACCATTAGTGTACCTCAGAATAGGCATTCTAGTTTATGAAATGCTCTTTCTACCACAGTGTGTCTGGGGATTGTTGTTGTTGTGTACCGTAGAGTCGCCTGCAACTCATAGTGACCCCATGTATAACAGCCCTAAACCCTGCTCTGTCCTGTGCCAACCTCACTGTCTCTGACACACCTATTCACATTACTCCAATCAGTTAATCAATCCACCTCATAGAGGGTCTTCCTCTCCTGCACTGTCCTTCCATCCTCCAAAGCATGATGTCCCTCTCCAAGGACTGTTCCCTCCTTGAAACATGTCCAGAGTATGTCAAATGAGGCTTCAGAATCCTTACCTCCAAGGAGCAGCCAGGTTTAACCCTCTCCAGGATGAACCTGTTCATTAACATGCCTAAATCATGGCTCCCAGAAGGCCTTGTGAGCTACTTACTGACTGTGTGTGCCCACACTCGGCTCTCAGCAAGCCGTGCTTGGCTCCGGAGTTCTTCCATGTTATATGACACTCCCACCAGCCTCGTGGGCAGAATCAATGAAAATCCATTAGCCTGCTGTGCTGCATCACCCTGTGGTGAGGGGATGGGGGCAGGGGGATATAGGCCACAGCACCAGCAGTCAGTGTGCTGAGCAGGGGGTGAGCAGAGAATCCTGAGTCAGCACAGCCAGGCTCCCAGGAGTTCCATTACAGCCCACCCAGCCATGGCGAACTGAGGGGAAAGAGAGTGGGAAGACTCTCACCCACCTTTCAATAAAATCCCATCTCCCCTTCCTTCCACGTCCCTGATAGTGTTTAAGAACTGTGTGCTGTGTTAACAAGCTTTTCACCTCAAAGTGACTGAGTATACACACCAGTGTCCTTCTTAACCCTGAAAATATCATCCAGAAAGACAGTAAGGCTGGGATGCTGAGGTGCTGCAGGGAAGCCAGGCATCAGGGGGGTTTGTGGGAGGACATAGAGAAAAAGGTGAGTTGGGAACCAGGAGGTTTCCAACCTTCTGCATGATACAGAACAGTCCTCTAGAGACTCAGTTTCTCCAGCTGTAATAAAAAAGGGGGGTTGAAATCGTTTGCTCTTATCTTCCTTATAGGAGTTTTGTAGAAATTAAATGTTCTCGAGTATAGGAATCAGATTATCACATTGTAGTGCATAAATATTATATAGATATAAAGTGGAAGGTGTTATATTGACTTGGAGATTTTATACTACAAGAAGAATGACAATAAGATGCCTAAAGCCACTCTTGTTTCTCTCATCTTCCTTGATATACTGTATAGCCTGAAAGTCTCTAAAGATTGGAAGACTCCTTCAGCTGAGTCTGGGAATCAGAAATTTCTAACACTCTACACCACACATTTGCAGATTAAAAATAATTAGAGGAAGGTGATGAAAAGTGGAAAAAGTGAACAAAGAGGAGCCAGCAGGCACCTAGTCAGCTTCCAGGAGGAATGCCCAGGATTATGGCTTATCCTGTTACTCACAAAGAAGACATCAATCTGTGGATCTAAGTGGCATATGTTTTATAGAAACATATGCATCATCCCCAAAGGTAGTGAGCGTTCATGCTACAAATGCAAGTTAGCTTCATGTTACAAGAAGTATGGAAAGGTCTTCTAAGTTCCCAGGGGATACAGGGAACTACAACCAGTTATAAACCCACCATGGAAAAGTAAAGAAAGATTTAAAAAATATATATATATGATTTTTCAAGCTGTAGGAGTGTGAATTTCATCCCTAAAGAAGAAATCAAGATGTTCTATAAAAGCAAGAGCAGTAATTATACAGAAGAGACTACAAATACTACTGTGGAACTATCAGGAGACAAGACTCTTATTACCCCTAAGGAAAGGTGGAAGGTTTTCTTATGGACCTCCCTGAAAAGAGTCCATAGTGTCACCGTATCACCACCATTGCATCATCATCACATGAAGTGCCACCACCATCGCTATGGCCATGACATCTCCATAACAATACTGACATCACCAACATTACCACCATTACCACTAACTATCCCATCACTATCATCTTCATTGTTACCATAATCACCGTTATTAACATCACTTCCACTATTAGTGTCATTAGCACCATAACTGTCAACACCACTGCTAAAACTGTCACTCTTACCAGGCCCTTCCTTTCTACAAAGTGTCATCTGTACAAGGCAAGTTTGTTGGTTGATGGGTCTTCTTCCAATCCTGATGTCAAATTCTTCTTCATATAGTCCAGCCTGCAGAAAATGAAGACGACTTCAAGCACTTCCTGACGAAGATCAGTGGCTTCAGCCTTCAACATGAGTTATATCTAAAAATAAAAGAAAAAAATTAAAATTCTTACCACTGGATCGATAGGCAACAATCTTGATAGAGAAAAGGTTGAAGTTGTCAACAATTTTATTTTCTTTTAAATTGTCAAAAATTTATTTTACAGTTAACACTCATAGAGCAGCAGTCAGTAAATCAAAAGCCACATTGTGCTGGGGAAAATCTGCTGGCAAGGACCTTTTCCAAGTGCTAAAGACCAAAGATGTCAACATAAAAACTATGGTGGTGCAACTGATGTAAGCCATGGTGTTTTCAATTGCTTCCTATGCATCTGAAAGTTGGACAGTGAAAAAGGAAGACCAAAGAAGAATTAATGATCTGAATTGTGATCTTGACTACTGTGTATTAAATATTAAATATCCCATGCACTTCCAGAAGGGCAAACAAATCTGTCTTGGGAGAAGTGCAACCAGGGTGCATCTTAGAGGCAAAGATAATGAAGCCTTGTCTCATATACTTTGGATGTGTTGTTAGCAGAGGTTAGTCCTTGGAAAAAATACATCATGCTGGGAAGAGGGAAGGGTCATAGAAAGAGAGGAAGAGCCTCAACAACATACATAGACATGGTGAGCGTAACAGTGGGTTCAAGGATAAAGATTCAAGGTTGCTGCAGAAAAGGGCAAAGCTCGGAGCTGTGGCTCATGAGGTAGTTGTGAGGCAGTCATTCAGCTCAACAGTTGACTAACAATGTTGCCGGGCACCATACTAAGTGCTTTATGCGTAACATCTCATTTAATTATTACAACTCTGTGAAGGAGATTTTGCTTATCTCTACTTTATGTGACTTGCCCAAACACATACCATCAAGTGGTGTCAATGAGATTTAAGCCCAGGCAGTCTGTTCTCTAAACACTCTGTACCAGAGGCATGATTGGCTAATTGAGAGGGGTCCATCTTCCAGGATTAATTGCCTGAAACAAAATGAGTAATAATTTAGTATGACTCACAAAGCCCACTGGCTCCTACTCATTTTTGCTGATCTAAGTGGAATGAATGATGCCATCACAGAAGCTAAAATTGAACAAGCTGAGGTCTTTAGAGACTTCATTAATAAACTAAAGGATTTAGAAGCAACAGGTGGTGGTGTCATACTTTCTGCCAGCTGAAGGCTGTAATTTTGGAACAGAGTGGGACATGGGAAGGGAGGACAGCTGGTTCTGTAGAGGCGACCCATGACATGGTGTGATTGTCCTCATCCTGCTGGCTACACCAGAACCAGGAGCTGTGGGATGAGAATTGTGGCAGTTAGGAGTGAAAGGAGAAAGAAGGAGATGGAGAAATCCTGATAAATATGAAGTCAGTATGCAGATACATCATGGAAAGCGTGCAGATAGAGTACCCACTGGAGGCAAGGATAGCAAAGCTCCATCCCTCCTCATACTTTGAACATATTGCTGGGAGAGACTATTCTTTGGAAAAGGATACCATGCTTAGAAGGCAGGAGGTTCAGTGAAAGAGAGGAAGACCTCCATCAGGATGGGTTGGTAAAGTGAATGCAACAATTAGCTCAGTTGTATCAGAGATGGTGAGAATGGCACACCATTCAGATCTGTTGTTCACTGAATCACTATGAGTACTCAACTCAGAGGCACGTAACACCAACACAAAGGAAGAACACCAGAACAACATGAGGTGGACACCCACATGAAGAATCAACAGGGCTCCCCTCCAGCAGGAATATTGTTCCTGGTCTCACATCAGAATGTAGATAATGTACAGAAAATACATTTGAAAATGTGACGTACAGTAATAACCACCATTGATTGGGCGTACGTTTGCCAAGTTCTATGTGAATCCTTACAGGCCTGATTTCAATTAATCCTCGTACCAGCATTGTAACAAAGATTTAATAACTGTCCCCATGGACTAGTTAAGGAAGCTGGAGCTAGAATTTCTACAGCTAGTCAGCAAGGGAGCTAGAATTTTTTACTCGGCAGCCCGACCTCAGCCTGACTTCGTAACTACCACACTATGAGCTCCTAAATTTTAACAAGGTCCTAGGTTTTTCTTAGATACATGTATTACTGAAACATAGAGGGATGGGTCTTGCTGCTGAAATGTGGCCAAGAATGACTGCAGCTTATTCATAGAAGTTTCACTGGGAGAGTAGAATCATGTCCTTTTGACCAATACAATGGCTCTGTTGTTGAAATTCATAAATTAATTGATGGCCTTATCAAACAGAAAAAATGAAGTCAAGGGAATGAAGCAGAGAGAAACAATAGTTGTCTTTAAATATTTGAAGGCACTGTGATGTGAGAAAAAGGTGGCTTATTCTTTGCTTTAAAAAACAGACGTTACAAGGAGTCTGATCTTAACTCCATATAAAGAAGACATCCTTGAAAGGCATACCTGTTCACAGCCTAAATGGACTTCCCAGGAGAGAGGCTAGGTACTTACTGCTGGAGCTATTTAAACAGAAGATGTTGCCCACCTGTCATGAATGCTGCCGATTCCTGTATGGGGGCGGGGGAAGATCTTACTTAGCCAAATGCCCTGTGACCTCTGAGTCCCTGTGGAATTCACAGCCTCCAGCAGGCCTGCAGAGACATGTGTCCCTCCTCTGTGGCCTGGAAAGCTTGACCAGGCGCCTGCAGCACACAGCTTTTTCTACCTGGAGCTCAGACAAGGCGGCCCAGATGCCTGTCTGTCTGTGAAAGAAGAGGGGATGGCCTGACCTTGACCCAGCTAAACTATGAAACTGACGCCCATAACAAATGCTGGGTAGGATTTATCCCAAGAGAAAGAAGAAAAGGAAAGAGATAAATCCCAACTTTCTTTTTCTCTCAGGACTTGAAGCATTTTGCATTCTGAGAGTTTCTTGCCTCCAGCTCGGGATATGGGATGTTGATGTTATTGTTGTTGTCAGATGCCATAGAGTGAACTCCATGAGCAACAGATGTGAACCTTGTCCTATCTGATACCATTCTCGTAATCTGCACTGTGCCCGAGCCTATTCTTACAGACGCTGTGTCAATCCATCTGATTGAGGGTCTCCTCTTTCTCTGACCCCTCAGTGTCCCACCATGGTGTCTTTTTCATCTACTGCCCCTTCCTGAAAACATGCCCAAAGTCTGTGAGGTGAAGTTTCACCATCCTTGCCTCTGACGAGCACCCTGACAGCTTCGTTCATTCTTTGGACAGTCCATGGGATGTTAGGAAGGCGTTGAGCAATCGGAGGCAGGATAATCGTGGCAGCTGCCACACAGCAACACTTCATCAGGGCCCAGATACTCCCCCGGCGGCGGGACACACATGGACATCTTAAAGGCGTCTCCCTACGACTGGCTCCTAGCAGAGCGTGACAGCCGCCCAGCCAGGCTCTCCTGATGTGATGTGCAGAGTCTTTACTCCTCATTGCTCTAAACGGATGTTCATCTTGTGGTGCCACAGGGGTGTTTTGTCCTCGGGTAAACTTCGGGCCGTGACCCCTTCCTTCTCTAAAGTGGGCCATCCGGTCAGTGCAGCCTGAATTCCCAGCATCTCCCAAGTATGTTGGACTCTGTCTCTGTTTCCTGCCCCTCCCCAGATGGTCATTGAGCAACAGGCAGAACACAGGGTCTGCTCCCCTCTCTGTTGGCTCAGTGCACATTGCAGGGTGATGGGGAAAGTAAGGAAACCCGACTGGCTTGGGACAGTGATGGCAGACTCTAATTCTTGATACTTGAGAGGTTTGGTATGTTAACATGCTGGGAAGCAGTGGTGTTGTTGTTTGATACTGGTGAGGCCAACTCACAGCCACCCTATGAAAAACAAACCTGAACCCAGTCCTATCCTGTGCATCCTCATCATCTCTGACACTCGAACCCATTGCTGAAGTCACTGTGTCAGTTCGTCTCATTGTGAGTCCTCCTCTCTTTCATGACCTCTAATCATCTTTTCAAGCATGTTGTCCCTTTCCAAGGAATGACCTCGCCTAGCTACATGGCCCAAGTATGTAAGCTGAAGTTTCATCATCCTTGCCTCCAAGGAGCACTCTGGCTGCACCTTCTCCAAGACATATTTGTTCATTCTTTCAGCAGTCCATGAGATATTCAGTCCTCTTCTCCAGCATCCCAACTCAAAGGCATCAATTTTTCTTTCGTCATCCTTCTTCATCGTTCAGCCTTCTCTTGCAGAGCAAGTGATTGAGAAAACCATAGCCTAAATCAAGTGCAGCTTAGTCTTCAAAGTGACATCATTGGGTAGAGTAGGTGTACAAAGTTCTACTGCTTGCCTGGTGTAAGACCCATTCATTCACTTTTATTCATTCATCAAATATGCATTGAGGTCCTTTCATGTGTCAACTACTGTACTAGTTAATGTGGTAGATTTAACCACAAGATATATTCTTTGCCGTTGAGCATGTAACGTAAGAACAAGAACACAAAATAGATACTTCTCTTGCCTCTGGAGCCGCGCCTCTCAAACATTTCTTGTGTATGAGTTACCTGGCGAGCTTATTAAAATTTGCACAATCTGGAGTGTCCTAAGCTGATGTCCAGCTGCCGGCTCCAGGTGCAGAGCTGCAGTCCCATGGGCATGGAGAGCAGCAAGGGGGCAGGGAGCAGTATGGGGCCAGGCAAAGGCAAGGCAGGTGGGTCCTCTGTGGATAAACAGTGGTCAGAGCGATGGTCAGAGAGCTGCCTGTGGGAACCGTGGTGGGTCTAGCTCCCTCACACCAAAAACCCTTTTCAAGGGATCAGGATCCTCTCATCTCTCACCTGGGCAGTGTCCCTGTCAGGTGGGAGCACTTGTGTTCTGGGAGCACTGGTGTTCAGTGAGGGATTTCTTTATTTTTAATAATTTTTTTGTTTTAATTGTGATTTTAACAAAAGTTTACAGAAAAATTATATTTTCATGTATTTGTTGTTGCATATTTTTACCCCCTCTCCCTTCTCCCCCAGTTCAGTTGTTTTTTTAAAAAAACCATTCATTATTTTATAACTACCTCCCTCCCCCCAGTCCTCTTTGCAATGTACCTCTTATTCTGGGCTGTTGTCATTTGTATAATGCCTAATCATAGATTCCTTTTAAACAGTTCTTTCCTTCCTCTGTGCAATTAAATCAGGTCTGACATGGGGGTTTGGGAGGAGAATAGGATAAGAGTAGATAGATAATGGCCATTGCACGGAGAGGTGCTTCCTTGACTTGGATGCCTTCTTACTCAGTGAAGTCCTCTTATTTTTGCAGATTGTGCTGGGTGCAAAGAGGAGATCAAGCATGGCCAGTCACTCCTGGCGCTGGACAAGCAGTGGCACGTCAGCTGCTTCAAATGCCAAACCTGCAGCGTCATCCTCACCGGAGAATACATTAGCAAGTGGGTCCCCACCCCTCACCTTGTCTAGAATGTCCCTTCATTTTCAGTCTGGACACCATGCTCGGATCACAACATCTTCAATATCAGACCCCTAAACATGGTGTTCGCTCCTCATCTCCATTCTTCATGGAGCTGCGCCTTCTCTTCCTGCCGGTCTCTGCCCTATGCCATCTCCACACCGTCTCACACATCTCCTGCCTCCTACAGTCCCCCCAGTACTGGCCCTCATAATGCCCTGTCCGGAAGTTCCCTTCATACAACGATCACCATTCATGAGCATATTAACTTTTTAATGATGATGATACTAGCTACCATGTTCTGAGCTTTTATGACACACAAGGCCCTTACTAGCTGCTTTGTGTGGATTGTCACAGCAAGCCTCCTTTACCACCTGGTGAAGTATTTGTTCCCATTTTAAAGCTATAGGAACTAAGGCTTGCAAGGGATGGTAAGTAACATGTTCCATTCATAGTGTTTAATATCTGTCTCCTTAAGGATGGGGCTTTGTTTTATTCACCACTATAACCATTGCGCTTTGCTCCATAACGGCACCCTCTCCCACTTGATAATACAGGTATTTCTCCCACTTGATAATATAGGTATTTAATGAATTTACTTGAATTAAAGGAATTGATAGATACAGAAACATCAGGAAAAGGCTAAACTCCAGTGACCAGCACATTACAGCACTGGACAATTCCTCTCATGACCATGTCTACATGCTGTTGTTTATTGTTATGTGCCATCGAGTCATTTGCGACTCATAGTGACCCTATGTACAAGAGCCCTGAATGCTGTTCTATCCTGTGTCAACCTCGCTGTCTCAAACACATTCATTCCCACCACTCCACTCACAGAATCGATCCATCTCATCAAGGGTCTTCTTCTCCTGCACCGTCCCTCCACTCTCCCAAACATGATGTCCCTCTTCAAGGACCAGTCCCTCCTTGCAACATGCCCAAAGTATGTCAGACAAAGCTTCAGAATCCTTGACTCCAAGGAGCATTCTGGCTTCACCCTCTCCAGGAGAAAGAAACCTGTTTGTTCTCCTAGCAGTCCACGGTGTATTCAACACTCTTCTCCAGCACCACAACTCAAAGGCATCAATTCTCTTTCTATCATCCCTATTCACTGTCCAACTCTCTGATGCATAGCACGTAATTGCAAAGACTATAGCCTGGATCAGGCACACCTTAGTTTCCAGCCTGACGTTGTTGCACTTCAGTACTCTTGAGAGGTCCCTCACAGCTGACTTTCCCAATGCAATTTGTCTCCTGATTTCCTGGCTACTGTTACCAAGAGTGTTGACTGTGGAACTGTTTACATACCAAGCTAAAATAAATAGTGACCCTTCAGCTTGGACATTTTCTATTACTACATACCACTCTGTGGCCCAATACTAGAAGGCAGCAAGCACAGTAAGTTGTTTCATGCATGGTCTCTGGTGTCAGGAAGCTTAGAGTCCAACAAGAGAGGCAAGATGTGTAGATGAAGAATTGTGGCATAAGGTGATATGTGACAGGGAGCTCAAGGGAAGTTTCATTCTTTAAGACCTTTTTTGATCATGAGTGACAGAAACTCAAAATCCACTAAAGTAAAAATAGAAATTTATTGGCTTATAAAAAAGAAAAGACCAGAGGTAACTGAGTTCAGCCATCGCTGAATCCCCGGGTTTAACGATGTCTGCAACACTTCGGAACTCTCTCTGCCTCTGGCACTTAGTTCTGCTTTCCTCTGTGTTAGACCTATTCCCAAGCAGGCTCTCTCTCCAGGCGATCGATCACCAGCAATGCCAGCAAAGATGATAAACAACCTCAGCCTTTCCGTCTGTCACTTCAGCCAGTCTAGCAGAGACAGAGGCTCTTTCCCAATACGTACCCAACACCACCCTTAGGTTCCATAACCACTGAACAGCGAGGAGAGTTGTGAACCCTAAAGCCAGAGAGCGGCCCTGGGTGAGCTACATGAACTGTAAATAAGGGAGAGGTGGCTTCTCCAAAGGGAAATCCAGACCAGCTATTGTTACCAGTGGAAGAGGAAATGGATGCTAGCCAAGTACGCTGGTCTGTGTCAGAGGGACAAGTGAAAACCCAAAAATTGGGCTGGCTGCCATGAATTCCATTCTGACTCTTGGTGACCCCACATGTTACAGAGTAGAACCACTCTAGACAGGCTTCTTAGCAGTAATCTTAACAGAAGCAGATCAGCAGATCTTTCTTACATGGTATCACTGTGGGAAGGGGGTTCAAACCCCCCATCAGAGAGCGAGCTAACAGAAAATAGAATCTGGGATCTGAATGAGCTTCATGGAAGGAGGTGGTAATTGAGCTGACGCTGAAAAAGATTTGGAAATGCAGAGGGGAAGTGCCCAGCCGAATGCACAGCCTGGGCACAGGCAGGGAGGTGAGCAGGGACTGGACACACTGTCCTCCTCGCTGGATCTTAGGAATGTACTTAGATGGAGCACCATCTCGGGCTGCAGAGGTGAGCTGAGGTCAGATCACAGGGGGGTGTGGAATGCCTTGCTCCTGGGAGTCTGGCATTCCCTCTGTGCCTGCCAAGTAGGGAGTACCCTCCACGAGTCTCCAGCTAGGAGTCTGTGATCCTGAGTCAGAATATCTTGGCAAATAAGAGTTTGCTTGTCCCTCCTCTTGAGGAGGCCCAGCCCAGATCGCTCACCACATCTTGTGCTTCTGTAGGTAGCCTGGCTCTGAGCTCCTTTGAGAGAGACAGAGTCAGAGGGCCTGGCCCCCAAGTCGGAGATGTGAGTGATTCCCACCATCAGAACCTTCTCACCTCCCAGCCCAAGAAGGGTCCCCCAACCTGGTCCCTGTCTCCTTCTACTCCTTTCTTCTTGATCTATAGATGCTCATACAAGACCTCAGTCTTGTGCTACCCTCACAGACCTCCCTCTGCCCCAGGCAGTCAAGCAAGACCACTGGAGGAAGAAGACCCAGACAAGAGATACCTACAGGGAGAAAAGAAAATCAAGGAGACAGAACAGGGTATAGGCGTGACAGAAGACATGACATATGTCTCTCTTCTGCCTGCAGTGAGGTTCAGGCTCCAGAGTTGGATGCATGAATTTTTAACCCAGTTTGTGTGACCTGAGCAGACTCAATCTGTCTGAGTTTCAGTTTCCTTGGTGTTTTGGAAAGACCTCTAATATTCAGGTTTTTCTACCTTTTGTCAAAGCTCTACCTCTGTGGTTGTACAGAGCTGTGTGCCTCAGACCTTATAAGCGCCCACTGGCCACTGCCATCGAGCTGACTCTAACTCATATCAACCCTCCCTTTGGTTTCCTTTATAAAAAAAACTCTTTACAGGATGAGCCTGCCCACCTTTCTCCTACAGAGCAGCAAGTGGGTTTGAACCACTGACATCTTGATTAGCAGCCCAACACATTGTGCACCATGCCACCATAGCACCTTACTATGTGCCCAGTAAATATTCACTTTATCATCTGCTTCTTTTTTCTAATCATTTGTATTCCAAATTTCCCCTGTTCTCACCAACTCATGGGTTCAGCTGTGGTTTTGTTGGCATGTATACCTAAATTTTGTTGCCTCGTTGTTCCCACTACTGACAATGAATTTAGTGTCCTTCAGACTTCCTCTCCCATCCCACAGATAGGGACTTGACAAGAGTGAGAAGATTGTCCCCTGTATTCACAAACAAATCCTTGCCATGAGTGCTATCTATTCTCCAGACCTTTGCTGAATATCCACCCGCATTGCTATTTCTCATCCAGAAACACTCTGTCCTGCTGCCCAGCCCAGGCCTCCATCCATTCCAGCATGCCAAACAATGAAATGGAAAATGACACCCATCAATCAAGCCTCTCTGTGTCTGAGCTAAGCTTTTCTACACCCAAAAGTGGGAGAAATACTCTCTCTCCTCGGAGTTCAAACTAATTCTCAGAGCTAGGTGAGGTCTAGGAACTGGGCTATGCATTGAGCCCACCAACCCTGTCCACGTTGGCCCCAGAGAGCTAAATATCAGCCTACCTCCTTGGAGGCTCCTCTCAGCAGCCAGGGTGGTCCTGTCAAGGCTATTAACAGAGCACTGAGAGTGAGCTCGCACTGTGCCGAGTGGGGGAGGCATCAGCCCCAACTCCTCCAGCTCCTTTAAGTCTCATGACAAGGTGCATGAGAAACCAGACTCGGTGGGTCTGAATGGCAGCTCTAGGCTTACTAGTTATACAACCTGAGGCAAATTATTCAACAGCTCTAACTTTGTGTTTTCCCACCTGTACAGTGGGCAGGATAGCAGTTCTGACTTCATAGACCTGACATAGAATTAAATGAAAGCATCTCCCAGAAAGGCTGGCACACAACAAGTCACGAACGTTTGCAGCTATTAGTCAACACTGTAGCCAAACAAAGGAAGAAACCTCAGAGTTGGTTCTGGCCCCTGGTATCTCCGTGTGTGCCACCATGTAACTGTCCCGAGGGCTCCACTGACTGTTATTTTCAAAGGAGGTTCCCAGATCTGTATTCTTAAGCACCTTTGCATGTCCTCACACCTCCAGCCTTTCTGTTCATGGTAAAATATGTCAACCATTTCCACCACCCAGAAACTAGTAGTAGACACAGCACAGGAACAGTTATCAATGGCAATCTTATCAACCTGTGACGAGTTTTAAGTGGAGCACACCAAAGGGGATTAGAGGAGGCTTCCTAAAAATACTGGTCTAGGAGCACAATCAGATGGCTCTTCCCCTACAGGTGAAAATGTTCATTCAAGTAGAAACTCTTGAGATAAAAGTCCTCATTGACCAGGTCTGAGGGGGAAGCTGGACAGAGGAGAGCGGAGACGTCACCCTCTGGGCCTGCCGAGTGTTGAGGCATATGTAAGCATCACCTGTTCTAAAATAAAATATAAAATTAATTTAGAGACATTTTGGAGGAAAAAGAAGAGAATAGGGAAACTTGTGAGTATGGGGGAAGGAGAATGGACAAAGGACAGTGAGACCAGTCATGCAGGCGAGTGGCCCCCATGCTTGCTGGGAGAGCAGGCCATGGTGCATATTCCCAGGCCCCACACCAGAGGGTCTCTCTTTGGTAGGCCTGAGGTGTGTCTGGGGAGTTTGCATTTTTATCATACCCACAAGTGCTTCTCGTGTTGGCCCACTGGCCGCAGGTCCTGATATTGCCACATAATGACTCTGCTGCCCCCCCCCCAACTTCCTCTTCCTGTGTGGATTTCCTCTTGCAGGGATGGCGTTCCATACTGCGAGGCCGACTACCACTCCCAGTTTGGCATTAAATGTGAGACCTGTGACCGGTACATCAGCGGCAGGGTCCTGGAGGTGAGTGTCTGAGCCAAGTGACCTGTGACTCTAAATTCCATCACTGAGAAAGGAGAAAGCCACGCTACGTGCTTTCCTCCTTGAGCATGACCTTGAGCAAGAACTCTGTGGAAACCCAGAATGAGAAGGTAGACAAAATGATGTCTTCAAAAATGCTGTGTTGGTGAAATCTGTTGCTACTCTGGACATAAACCCAGATAGATTTCTGGTGGGGCTGAACAATTATGATTTCCTTCCAGCCCTGCCTGAGGATGGGAGCCTTTTTTTACTTTTTTAAAGTATTTTGTAATGTGTTGATTTAAGAACCAGCTTGTCTAGCAGCTTGCTCCTGAGCCCTTCCTTGGCTGGTCCATCACCATGGCAACAGCTCTCCTCAGCCTCTGATGCACAGCTCACTCTGCCAGTGATAGACAGCCGCTGCACCCTTGTTGAGACCTTTCCTGAGCCCCTGTTCCCCAGTCTTCCTGGACTTCATTCTCACACTGTGAAAATCTAGGAAGTCCACTTCCCATTCTTCAGGACCTCTCACCTTTAGAAATTAAGACCTGGTAGGAATTTAGTAGTAAGGAAAAATAAAAGTAGGAGTAATAAGTTCTAATATTGACTCACTGCAAACTCATGCACAGGTTTTGGGTGAATATATTTTGCCTCTCTAAACCTCAGTTTTCTCATCTGAGAATGTTTGAGAAACAGCAGACGGAGTCAGGTGTTGTGAGCTGAGTCATTGGTTCTGCCAAATCTGGCAGTGGTTATCTGGGGTTCTAGGTTGAGAAAAACACCTTATCTAGGCTCAGCAGGAGGCGGGAGCAATCAAGAAAGTATTCCCTGGAGAGCTGGCACCAAAGCTGAGCCCTGACGGATGGTCAGGAGGCAGTCAGTCATGTAAAAAGCTCAGGGAAGAAGAAGCTTGACCAGCCAGGGACAGAGAGAACGACCAGTGTGGCTGAGTCATATAAATTGAGGTTGGAGGAGGAGAGAATGTGGTGAGACAGAGCAGATCATGAAGACTTTGTAGACTGTGATTATGAGTCTGGCTTTTGCACTAAGTACACAGAGAGCCACTGGAGAGTTTTAAGCCAATAAGCAGTAAGTTAAGATCATGTTTTTAAAAAGATAACTCTGACTCTTCCAGCTGTAGGGAGTCAGAGAGAACAAGATGAACAAATGCAGAGTCGACGAAGCATGAAGCACATCCTAGGAGCAGTAAGGAGTGCAGCATGGAAGATAAAGCGTGAAACAGGAGCACAGGAAACGTGGTTGGGTCCAGGTTTCCAGGGACCTGGGATACCAGCGTGCGGAGTTAGCCTCTAGTGGGAGCGCTGCACCTTACAGCATATGATGCACTGAGAGGCACAGGCCAAGGCTGAAGGAAGAAATTGATAGTGGGACACTGGGTAAGAGGTGACTACATGGCCCAGGCAGGACAGACACAGCAGTGTAATAGAAATGGGAAGAGTAGTGTCCCTTGTCACCAGTGTTTTGGAAGAAGAAACTTTTCAGCCTTGCAACTTGTGCTGGGATGACTTTTAGATTTGGAAATCAAGAGAGGAGAGGCTGAAAGTTGTCTGAGAGTGAAGCCTAGCTAGGACATAGGGAGGCTGACGTTTTAGGCTCTAGTCCATGTGGTTAGAAACATGGTGAGTAGCATTTGCAGCAAGTTGTGATTGAAATTTTAGAAAGTTTTCAAGAAGATAGTGAGAAATGTTGTTAATCGTGTGCCATTGAGTCAGAACATACTCATACCTGACCCTCTAGGAGATTTTCAGAGGCTATAAATTGCACAGGAGATTGGCCGTCTTTCTCCGTTGAAGCATCTGGTGGATTCAGACCACATGACGTTGGGTTAACAGTGCAATGCCCTACCACAAGACCACCAGAGAAACTTCAGACCTGGTGGAACCAATATTAAAAGGCGTGGATCTGAAAAATGGTCACCGCCATGAGCAAGCCTCCTGTCAGGGACCTCTTCAAAATTCTGAGGAGCAATGACATCAGTTTGAACACTAAGGTGCACCTGATTCGGGCCATGTTCTTGATAATCTGCTATGTATCAGAGATCCAGACAATAAATAAGGATGACAAAAGAAGAATTGATGCCTTTGAGTTGTGGTGTTGGAGAAAAGTACTGACTATTCCATGGACTGCCAAAAGAATAGCTATGCCTTGGAGAAAGTGCAGCCAGAGTGCTCCTTGAAGGCAAAAACGGTGAAGCGTCATCTTTCATACTTTGGACCTAGGCAAGGCCATTCCTTGGAAAGAGACATCATACTTGGAAAGACGGAGGGTCAACAAAGGAGAGGAAGCCCCCTAACGAGATCGATTGACATGGTGACTTCAACAGTGGGCTCTAGTGTGTCAGAGATGGTGCAGGATAAGACATGGTTCAGGTCAGCTGTTCATAAGGTCACTATGAGTCGTACTCACCTAGCTGGCACCTAACAAAGACAACACCACCATTGAAGTTGTCAGAATTTCTAAACTCTTTGGAGAGTGCTGCTTAGAGGTAATAGAGGCTGAAGACTTAAAGGAGAAAAAAGAAGCAATCAGGGGAGAGAGAAGAGAACCCAGGGTGAGAGGGCAGTAAAAATAAAAGATGGCAAGCTGAGTCAGAGGGCTGGTCAGATGCTGTAGAGGAGTTTAGTCTGTGAAGAGAAAAAAAAAACAAAAACAAAACTGTTGGCTGTGATAAGACCTTCAAGAGAGCAGTTTGTTGGGTCTTTGTAGAATTGGGGAAGAGAAGCATCCAGATTGTAGTGGGGTAGAGGGTCAGTGGAATTGGAAATTATGAAAGCTGACTTTTCTTTCAAGAAGGAAGGCACTTGGTTTACACACACAAAGCTGCAGATGGGTACTTGTCCCAGCATTTGCAAGCTGCTTTGAAATTCCGCTGGCGGTGGCTGTCTTTCCCCTGTGTGTTACTGCTGTTAGCACTTCCTCCCAGGAAGCTCTTTGACTGGATTTCAATTGATTCTACCTGTTTGGATCTCCATTAGCATCTTGAATTTATTGATTTTATAGTTTTTTCCCCTTAGTGCTAGAAAAGACTTTCACCCACCAGCTACTTCAGCCTCTTCATTTTACAGATGAGAAAAGTGAGACCCAACATAGATAGTGCTTTTCCAAGATCATTTTATCCCCAAGTATCTCCAGAGAAAAGTAAGCTGAATTCTAGGTTTCCTGCCCAGAGCTCTTTCTTATGTCCTGTATACCCACAGCTGGGGTCTTTTGAAGTAGTATGAGATCATGGGAAAATATGAGTTGGGGTGAAGTAGATTTGGATTCAAATTGTACTTCTAGCTATGAAACCTTAACTAAGCTACTTTCTCTGGGTCTCAGTCCTCATCAGTGAGCGTGTCATTGCTCTTTAATTTGGAATGGATTTGGAATGTTTTAGTTGCAAGTACTCAAAATGGCTCAAGTCAAAAAGGAAATTTATCAGCTCCCATAATAAAAACTCAGAAGTTGTTCTGGCTTCAAGTGCAGCTGGATCAAATGTTCAGACAAAATCATTTGGACTCTGTCACCATCTTGGCTCCATAGTCTTCTCTGTTGGCTTTACTCTCAGCCAGATGCTCCTTTGTGACAGGAAAGTTGGCCACCGGTCACACCAGGCTTACATCCTACCAGCTCGCACTCCTGATGCAAACAGAGCTGTGTATTAGAAAAGCATCCTGCAGTTAACTCTCACTGGACAGCTTCAGGCTTGTCCCACATCCAATGGGAACATGCCTCTTGGTGGGCTGGCCCTGCATTATAACCATGCGGTGCAATGGAAAACAGGTCGTTCCACCAAGAGAAAGTTTGGTAATATTTCTGGAAGAAGGGGGAAAAGTTGACCAGGTACAAACAATGGTTGCCTATCACAAGACCCAATACAATGCCTGGGCCACCAAAACCACACTGTCATTGAGTGAATTCTGACTCACAATGAATCTGTGTGTCTCAGAGAAAGGGGTTTTGATGACTGCAGTTGTGCAAATGTAGATCACCAACCCTCTGGATGGGTTCAGACAGCCATCCTTTCAGTCAGTAATCAAGCACGAGCCATAGGCAGCACACAGAAACCTTGCCTGAGAATGGATAAGCACATTTTCCGCTTTCCTTTCCTTCTCATCCCTCTCCTTTCACTCTCCCTGTCCTTTGGTCCTTCCCTTTGAGTCTTTAAAACATCCCAAAGTCACTCCCTGGGTGACAGACTCAATAGACTGCATGTCAGGCAGAGCCTCCCTTCCCTATTCGCACCAAGGAGAACCATAAAAGGCCTCCTGATGACTGCATTTCCTGGCCTGGTTTGCCTTTGCCTGTTTTCTCCAATAGGACTCCACTTTCAAGGTACCAACTCCTGGCATCTCTTCACTATTTTCTTAAAACAGACAGAATGTTTCCTCTTATCTCACTGACTTGTTTTAGTCTGGTACTCAAGGCAGACGGCTCTCACAGCCTCCCTTCCCCAAAATTATCTTCAGTACCATCGCGGCCAGGGCTGCTGGGAGGAGGATGAAGCTTCTCTCCGTTGGGGGATATGTGTATGTGTTTGTGTGTGTGTGGGGGGGGGGGGGGGTTGACATTTAGGAAGGATGCCAAGCTTCACTTTGCCCTGGCTCTGTTGCCACCCTGGAAAACAGATCTATAATTGAGTTGATAAAGAGACAGAAAGTAGGAAGAGGCTACTAATTAAACCGATTATCCTTGTCATGGTGTAAGAGAATTAGTCCCACGGCATCCCAGCTTGGGAAAATAGCAGGCTCCTTCCAAAGTTTGAGCATAGTTTGCTTTGATGATGACAAGGACGTTTGCTCATTGGTGGAACCTACATAAACAACTAAAGCAGAAGAAAAGGGGATGTTGTGGGGTTTGAGTATTGGAGTTTTGTTGTTGGGGTTGTTATGTTCTCTTGTTTTTCTTCTTTTGTGAAAAGCTCCCTCTTCCACTTTCTTGCTTAATTTTTTTGAAATAAATTGAGTATCTCCAGACTTTGGATTAACTCCAGAACAGGCAAGCATTGGTCCTCTTTGACACCTCCCTACACTTACCTGCTTTTTAAAGAAAGAACATTTTA
This sequence comes from Elephantulus edwardii, assembly GCF_000299155.1. Taxonomy (NCBI): domain Eukaryota; kingdom Metazoa; phylum Chordata; class Mammalia; order Macroscelidea; family Macroscelididae; genus Elephantulus; species Elephantulus edwardii. Next base: position 4,920,647 of record NW_006399880.1, on the reverse strand, counting down.
AAAACTAGACCTTATTATTCAATTATGATTTCTTTCCTTAGAAGAGCTCTATTAGCATCAGACCAAATGATGGCTCAGAAGGCCTTCAACAGTCGTCCAATATCATCCATGTCCCCCAGCCCAACCCTCAAAAAAAACAAACAAAAAAACACCTGGCTCTGATATGCAAAATGTACTGTTAAAATTAGGCCTCCTGCTCCACCCTGAAGTCTGCAGCAGACCCTTCCCAGAGAAGTTCTGGAGCCACAGTGAAGGGTATGTATGCCCAAGTTCTCTAGGAATTTGCCAAAATTATCAGCAGGAAATGCTTGCTGGTGTTTGGTGGCCAGGAGCCCAAAGCCAACCCCACCGGTGACTTCTCTGGTGACCCAGATCTAGCCACAGTCTTTCCTGAATCTCTTTCTTCCACCCCATAGAAACACTTGCAACTGCAAATATTTTCTCTCTTAAGTGATGGAGGAACTAAAAAGTGGGGATAGAGAGAGACATTCGCCAAAGACAGAGTAGGGTGAAGCGGTATAGACTGTGGAGCCCCCAATCCTGCAGTCTGGGGACTAGCCTGGAGTCAGATGTCCCACATGGGTCCTGGGTTTTCCTCTCATCAATTCACTATATCTCAAATATTTGTCCTCCACATGCCACCCCCACAGTTTTTGCCATGTCTGTGAGCCTTGTGTATTCATGCTTACCTAATACTTTAAATTGTTTTTAGATTGTTGTATTAGTTTGGTAGGACAACCGTAACAAAGCACCACAAGCTGAGTATCTTAAGGCCACAGAAATGTATCTTCTCTGTTTTGGAGACTGCAAGTCTGAAGTCAGCATGTCAGCCGGGCAGTGCTTGCTCTGAGGACTCTAGGGGAGAATCTTTCTTTGTCCTGTCCAGCATTTGATAGTCCAGGGTGTTCCCCAGCCTCAGCCTGTGACTTCGCATGGTCATCTTCCTTCTGTGTCTCTTCTCTGTTTAAAAGGACACCAATCATATTGTTTTAGAGTCCCCCTTATTCCAATATGATCTTGTGCTACTTTAACTAATTACATCTTAAAAGATGCTGTCAAATAAGGTTACATTCGCAGTAAGATATCTGAGGCTTAGCACTTGGACATACATTTTTAGGGACATAAATCCACTTATAACATGTACATAGAAGAGATAGATGATAGATTAGATAGATAGATAGATAGATAGATAGATAGATAGATAGATAGATAGATAGATATGAAAACCACTATCACATTCTATATTGCAGGTAATAAAAAAATCTATTTCTAACTAGATTGTATTGCTTGCAGAAACTCTTAAATCTCACTCCTGTTCTCATTCTTAAAAAGGCTAACTAGCATGTTTTGAATAGATGTTAAAGACACACTGACACTAAACTAATAAAACTCTCTCCTTTCTGAAAATCCAAAGACTTGGAAGAGGGTTGACAAGGGGATGATTTTTGTCCCATGCATCCAGTGGTGTTTAATGCCAGTCAATACACTTCTTGCCTTCATGCACCATGAGCCATGTTGACCCCGTGCTCAGGAAATGCTGGGATGTCTTAAAAGCAAGACTGTTTCCTTATCTGGAATGAAGAAGTGAGAACGATGGCCTCTGACAGCCCCCTTCCCGTTGCTAGATAGAAGTGTGAATGTCTGGGGAGCACCTGGAATGGCTCCCCGCACAGGAACCCATGATGTGGAATTACCAAGCTTCCTGGCAGCTGTAGACATTTAGATGGTTCTGAATTCTCCAGTGTGGCCCACCCACCAGAGACAAAAAACCATTAATAACACTGACGTGCTCAGGAAATGTTCCTATCCAGCCAGCCCTACTGGCCACAGTCTTAGCTGGCTCTGACCTCCTGTCTTCCCTCTGTGTTTTCATAGGCGGGAGGGAAACATTACCACCCTACCTGTGCCAGATGTGTGCGCTGCCACCAGATGTTCACGGAGGGGGAGGAGATGTACCTCACAGGTAAGCAAGGCTGACCCAGTGAAAGCATTCTGATCCTCTCGTGACTGAAAAGGAGAGACAACCTTCTTCCATATCAGTGTTACCTTTGCTACTGGCCTATCCTCAAAATTGAAATTTACTCACCCACTCTGGGGGCATTGGGAAAATTGCTGGTGTGGTGTGGCTAATACAAAGTGACATGTAATCTGCCTCCCATCCATGGGTGCTTCCCACCTGCTCCTTGGCTGGCTCGCTCCCTTGGCCACGCACTGGACAAGTCCCGCTGGCTCTATCTAGATGGGAGATAGAGCTTCACGAGGCCAGCGTGTCTCAGAACCTCGGAGGGATTCTGGGGTATACACCCGCCTCCTCTTCCATTCTTTGTCCCCACATCTCCGAGCAGCACAGCAAGCTGCTTTTAGCTCTTTTCTGGAACTCTCGGGATGCACAGAAAGAAATGAGTAGACCCAAAGATGCAAACAGACATTTTTTTTACCCTCTGAAACTACCTTAGATCCAGACCTGTTGCTCCAGGATTCTTGCACAGTCTTCTGTTTTACCTCCAAGCTATGCTTGCTTCTCTGTCTCCGTCTTCTGCCCCCTCCATTATCCCAAGGCATCATCGTGCTCTTGGCACTGCCCCACTAGAAGGCCTCTGGGCCCGTATCAACACACCAGTTTAGGTGCAAAGACAGTAGCCTAGCATTTAAGGCTCTCCCACTGACAAGCCAAACTGTCCCTGGACTTAACCAAGACTTATGTCATCAAAGCCTGCTTTTAATAAATTTATACATCTCTTCAGTAGCTATTTTTTTGAGACCTTACAAGTTAAGATCTGGACCAGGGACCACAGTGAGCAATACCCATCATCTGTCTTCAGTATCTTATGGGCCAGTGGGGGGGGGGGGGGAGTGGCATTAGTCAGTAATCACAAAGATAGATGTAAAGTGTAACCTTGTATGAAGAGGAAGTATAAGGGGCAGTGAGGAACACACTGCATAGGGAGGTGTCAGAAAAGGCTCTCCAAGGAAGGGCCAGAAACTGGGATATAAAGGATGAGTGAACATTGATTGGGTAGAGACGGGAGGGTGGAATACATTGGTAAGAAGACAGAATATGCAAGGCTCTGAGATGGGTGGCACGGAGAGGAGCCCCGGAAGCTAGCATGCAGCTTAAAAGGTGAAGCTGGTGGTGGGCAATGGAGAAGCCAGCCTCAGCTTATGACAAGGACAATGACTGACACCTCAGATCAACTTGTGGCCCTTTTGCTTCTGGGATGTTGGCACCCCCCAGAGCATCCCTGTCTTTCCAACATTCTTTTTTGGAGTGTTTTTTTTCTTATTATTAATTTTAATGAAAATTTACAGAGACTTTGGATTTCCATTCATTCATTGTTGCACTTTTCTCCTTACCCACTCCTCCCTCCCAGTTTGCTCTTCTCTTTGAAAGTAAAAGAAAAATTCTTCCATTGTAATACAATCCCTTCCCCCAAGTCCACTCCACTATGCAGCCTTTGTTCTGGATTCCTATCATAACAATAATAACTAATCACACATCCCTTTTATACAGTTCTCTCCCTGATCTGTTTCAATACAGTATACATTCTTTTTTTATTTATATATTTTCATTTTTTTTTACAGTATACATTCTTTATCCCATCTTTCTCAGTCTTCTCCCAACCCCAATGTCAGTCCCATTTTACAACAGTGGCACCATGCAGTATTTGTCCTTTTGTGACTGAGATATTTCACTCAGATCACCCATTTTTAATAACATTTCATGAGTTCCTTGTTTTCAGTGCAGCATAGTATTCCATTGTGCGAATATAACATAGCTTCTCTATCCATTCATTTATTAATGGGCACTTAGGTTGTTTCCAACTCTTTGCTATTATGAACAAAGCCGCGATAAACACGGATGTGTATATATCTGCTTGGATGGCAGTTATAATTTCTTTGGGGTATATTCCCAGTAGTGAAATTGCTGGGTCAAGTGGTATCTCTATTTCCAACTTTTTGAGAAAGCGCCATACAGTCTTTCACAGTGGTTGCACCATTTTACACTCCCACCAACAGTGAATAAGGATTCCAGTTTCTCCACAACCTCGCCAGCATTTGTTGTTTGCTGTTCTGTTAATTTTGCTATTCTTACTGGGGTGAGATGATATCTCATAGTTGTTTTCCAACATTCTTTTAGAAACTCTACCATTCTAGACCCAGTTCAATCACTGTCCACTCCTATAAAAACACCCTTATTCCCCAAACCCACCTACACTTCTTCCTTGAGTTCCAGATGAAGTCCTTGCCTGAGGCTTACTCTCCATGGGTTGGTATCTCTAACAAGAACTTTGCAGGATGCACAAGGAGTTAAGTGATGGAATCAAGAGAATGGGCTTTGCACTCCTGAGAGCATGCACTATCAAGGCTCAGGCAGAAAGGCCTCCAGGAGCTGGGAGATATCTTGGTGATGAAGAAGGCCTGTCACCCTCCTCGGTAATTATCCCCCATCCTCCGAATGCTCCTGGCTCCTGGGAGAGTGGGAGTAATTGTAGGGTGTTAGAGGACCCGCCTCGAGGGATGTGGGGTGATACTGAAACGAGGGGGACCCAGCAGTTCAACATGCTGACTGGGGCTCTTGGAGGTGGCAGCCACCAGGGGTTCTGCTACCCACTGGGAGCTGGCCTGTGATTGCTTTAAGTCCCTCACCAGGTGGGGACACCAAGACTTTAAGTAATACCCCCAGAAATAGCAAGAAACTCTTCTCCTAGGCGATGCAGTAGCAGAAAATGCCGCCTGGGAGCCAGGCCTCCTGCTTGAACATCAGCAGTAGTGAGCTTTGACCTTGAGAAATGCCCTCTGCCTTGGAGTCTCTTTGCCTGTAAAATACGGATAATAACACTAACACTGCCTTTCATTCACTCACTCACTCAAATTGGGGCTGTGGTACGTACCTGACACTCAGTTGCGTGCTCGGTATTTATAAGTGAGAGGCAGACGTGGTTGCTATACTGGTGGAGTTTATGATCTGGAGATAGAGATGGCCTTTAAGAGCAAACATTCCTGGACAAACTGTGATAGAAATATGAAAGGAAGTTACCTTACCTCTAATTTGAGGGCAAAGAAATTTCCCCCTAAAAAAAGACAAGGCCAAGATCTTGAAAATAAGGAGGAGGAGGAGGGGAGAAGAAAGACTGGAGGCCAAAGGAACAGCGAATGCAAAGGTCTGAAGTGAGGGGAAGCCCCGCATGGTGGGGAAACTGAGGTAAGCCCATATACTGGTTGCACAGAGAGCAAGCTTAAGCCACAGGTTCTGGTGAAGATCAGAAGAGAAGGTGCACGTGAAACCGCTGAATCCTCCGTAAAAACGTCTCCACAAGATAGAGCGTTAGGAAGTATGCTAAGCTCCTGGGCCCAGTCTTGTCAGCCTGGTAGCTAGCACAGAGCCCTACTGGCAAATGGTCCTCGGGAGATTCTTTTGGTTGGTGTGTTTGTGTTTTAATCTCTGCCTGATGGCTTACTGATGGGCTGTAATTGGGAGAAGTCTGACGTCTGTCTGGATGAGAATTGCCTGGGTCCCTGTGGACAGGCGCAAGATTCCCTTGATTTGTTGGAAGGTCTATTGTGCATTCAGTGTGTTTTTGTAAAGATGCCAGTTTTCTCATCCATGGGTTGTCTAACCTCTTCATTTGGATTTCCTGAGGAAATTAGGTCACTGATTTTGTGTGACTAAATTGTAGCCAAAATTCTCCAGGTCCGGACAAAACTTAGATTAAAATCACAAAGGTTATAATTGTGGAGACTGTGGGCATTTTTCCTCAACCAAAAATGTCATCTGAAAAGTAAAGTTTACTCTTGTTCTAAGAACACCTGTACCCAGAAAAAGAAGAGGAAACCTACTTATTCCCCTGCTGTCTACCCCAAGGAGTCTTCTTCTTCAAGAGCCTGAGGCAGAGAGAGCTGGTAGTTAAGCCACACATTTCTAAGTAGGCCCCTAATTCTTAGTTTCTTAGTGCTGCTATCACAGAAATAGGGAAGCTCTGGTAATTTACTTCACAGGCAGTTGCTCTGCTAAACCAGAGGCAGTTCAAATCCAGCAGCGTCTCCTCATAGGAAGACGGCAGGCTTCTCTGCTGCGAGTGCGAGTTACAGCCTCGGAAATGGGATGGAGTAGTGAGTTAGTTCTGATTCGAGGGCAATGAGCTTAACTTGGACTTTGACAGCAGAAATACCACAAGTGAATGGTCATAACAAACACACATTTCTTTTTCTCGTAGTTTAGGAGGCTAGAAATCCTAACTCTGGGCAAGTGCTCTAGAAGTCTCCCTCTGTCTGCTTTGGGAAGTCTTTGTCTCGGCTTCTCTAATGTCTCTCTCAGGGCTCCTTGAAGGTCACCTGTTGGTTTCTGTCTTTCAATATTCTACTTGCTTCCGTGTCCAATCTACCCTTTTGTTGAAGTGTGAAACTGGACATATACAAAGCCCATTAGTTTTTCATCCATTTATTTTTTATTCATGTTATAAAATAAAATGTATTTTTTTTTGTTTGTTTTAAAACACCAATTACAATTCCTACAATGTGAGAGAGCACTGGTAGCCTAGTGGTAAGAAACGGCACTGCAATCCCAAAGCCGCATGGTTCAAATCTTCCATGTGATTTGCCCCCTCTGAAAACCTCCTGGAGGGTCAGCTCTGGGTTGGTTCTGACTTGACAACACACAATAATCACAACAACAATGGCATCACATTGTTCCCCTCCCTCCTTTTATTTTCTTATTTCCTCTATCCTACTCCTTCTTATTTTCAGGGCTTATCCATGGGCAAATTTTGCTCATTTGACCTTCTCCCGTTACCATTGACTTGGAACTGACTTATGCCTGACCCTCCTATAGATTTTCTGAGACTGTAAATCACCTGGGAGGAGACTGGGCATGTTTCTTCCAAGAACTCACTGGTAGATTTGAATGCTGGAGAGGTTTGGCCTTGGACTTAGCAGTGCCCCTCCCTATGGACTGTACCACCAGAGCCCCTTTTGACGGTACTCACACAGGAGTAGGATGGATGATCTCCTCCCATGGGATTTATTGCCTCTGAAAACCTTCTGGAGGGTCAGCTATGGGTTGGTTCTGTTTTGATGGCAAAGAACACAGCATACTGTACTCATTGTCTTCAAGTCACTGTTGTTGTTACATGCCATATCGTAGATGACTCATAGTGACCCTATAACTGAAAGACCTGGACACTTGTATAACTTTCATTATTTCTCCACATTCATAGAGTTTCTGGAGGCAAGCTGGCAAGTGGATGCCACTCCTGCTTCCAAGCTTGTTTTAACTGGGGAGCTCCACCAAACACTGCCCACCATGGGTACCCATTATTACATTTGACACATCAGTGTCGCAGTGTTTAACATCACAGCAACCTTGAGTTACCTCTGTACAGCAAATAGACAAACAAGTGCTGTACTACTTAGAAGCTTGACCAAAAACAACTAAAACCAGGCCTGAGGTTGAGGGCAGGAGGATATAATTGCTTTCACTCACGACTAACCCAAGACTATGTCTCACATACTTCGAAGGGGCATGTTATCAAGGAAGTCCAGTCTCTGTAGAAGGGTGTTGTGCTTGGTCAAGTAGAGGTTTGGAGGAAAAGCAGGAAGACCCCCAGCAAGATGGACTGACGTGGCTTCAACAATGGGCTTGAGCACAACAGCAGCTGTGAAAACAGCTCAGCACGGAGCGGTGTTTTGTCCGTCTACCCAGCGTCACTATGATTTGGAACCAACAACAAGCACTATCCCAAAGACTGGTAGTCTGAATTCACTTAGTAGAACTTGGAAAGGGCAGTTTCCTTCCACAGACTAAAGTCAACAGAACCCCGTGTAGTAGTTCTACACTGAATACACAGGGTCATCATGAGTTAGAATTGACTGGACAGCAAAGGGTTTGGTTCAGTTTTGATTACCTGGTGAAAAAAAGGCAGAGGCAGGAGGATGGGATAGGAAAACACCTAAGTAGAACCAGTTTAACAGTAGCATTCTACTTGGGTTAAACAGTGAATTCATAGGTGCTCATTGATGTTATGACTACACAGAGAGAGTGAGCAGGTATATAAATAAGGAGCCCTGGAGGCACGATGGTAAAGCACTTGGCTGCTAACTGAAAGGTTGATGGTTTAAGCTCACCTAAGAGGTCCAGAGTGGGGCTCCGGTGGCCTAGTGGTAAGGAGTGGAGCTGCCAACCCAAAGTCAGGTGATTTAAATCTACCAGCCACACTCCATGAGAGAACGATGGGCAATCTTCTGTGCAATTTACAGTCTCCGAAATGACCCAAATCTGACCCTCCAGTGGGTTCCTAGAGGCTGCAAATCACACAGGAGGAGAGTGCTAGCCTTTCTCCTTCAAGCAGCTGGTGGATTCGTACAAACTGCCTTTGGGTGGGCCGCACAACTCTGTACCCACTAGGCTACCAGAACACCCTTCTAAAGTTGAATAGCTATTCTTTGATCTTTCAAAAGTAATTGGTTTAAAATGCACTTTACATTTATATGATCTTATTAACGTGATAAAGAAACATTCTTTTCAATTGAAATGACATATATTAGTATGTAGTTATTGTTAAGTACCTTCGAACCAATCTATAGCTGACCCCCCAGTGAGTTTTCAGAGACAGTAAATCATAGGGGAGTTGAGTGCACAGCTTCCTCTGGAAAAGTACCTGGTGGATTCGAACCATGTGCCTTTTGGTTGACAGTGCAGCTCCTCACCACTAAGCCACCAGAGCTCCATGTGAGGGGAGAGGAATTGGGGAGGAGAGGCAGAAACTAGGGCAAGGGCACAATTCAACTCAGGATCGTTTGTATATTTAACTGAAATCAATCAAGCATATAATCATTTGTAAAATGCAGTACAAACCCTAATCTGTATAAGAAAGCATTGTAACAAATTGTAGATGCTGCCAATGATACTAATAACCAAGTGCCATGAGCTGATATTTGCTGAACACTTCCTATGTGCCAAGCACTGTACTATGATTGTGAATGCAGTATCTATGCTTTGTATCTTCCCAACAACCTTCTGTGCTAAAACCCTATTAATAGCCCCATTTGAGAAAACAAAAGCATTTGGGCAACAATAGGCTTAAGCCCTGCAGAGATTGTGAGGATGGCACAGGATCCAGCATGGTTCCGATCCATTGTACATAGGGTTGCTCTGTGTTAGAATCAACCAAACAGCCCGAATTGGCCAAGATCAACTAGCCTTCTTATATCTGTTACCAGAAATTTTAACCCATGATTTACAGCCAGCCTTCAGAAGCTTATTCATTCCTTCAGAATTATTTGCCATGTTTTGCATACAGTGAAGAGCCTCAAGTTCTGTGTTAACACAAATTAAAAACTGAGACCTGAGAGCTTGCTTGATAGTTCCATCAGTCCTTCTCCATTGGAACCAATTCTTGTTTCAGATCACTTTTTTATTTTGGTTCAGATGATGCACAGTATTCATACCAGGAGGTTTATCTTTCCAGGTGGAGAAGTCATTTAGCTCCAGCCTCATTTCCCTCCGACAAGTACCTCCTAGGAGGAGCCCAGAGTTAATTCAAGGGAAGCCTGTTATCAGGGCTCTCTGCACTCCAGCCCTCAGTCACAGTCTGTTCCTCTCATCAAACCATGCTTTAAAAGGCACTAACGTAGTATTGGCTGGTGTAATTTAGTAGTTTAGCACTATTATTTTAAATTTGGATCTCTCTACTGACAGTTTAGGTTGTAGGAGTTATGCTTAAAAACTTTAGATCTTTATTTCCCCAACTCTGCTACATAATTTTAGACTCTTCAAACATATCCTGTTACTATGCTAAACTAACGTCTGACTAAACTAAGCGTGTTTCATCGTAAGTAGAGTTTTATTTTAACATTCAACGAGCTGATTTTTTTTTCACTCTTTAAGGTTACCAAACATCTCAAATCACATAGAAAACATTACACAATCGTGGTTTAAAGTTTGTATTTCTAAGGTCTGTTTCTAGCTGGCTCCTCTCAGGTCACCACAAGCCTACAGTGGTGTGGCCATTCTCTCCCCGGTTACATGTCACATCTACTCCACCAGTCAATTTGTCTGTGTTGCTCAGAATTAGGTCCTGGGTATCAATTTCCCTGATTGCTTCCTCTATTTCCTGGGAAACAGAATTGCCTGCAGGGCAAGTCAAGAACTTGTCAGATACTCAGGTTTTAGCTCAATGAGATGTTTTATTAGTCTGGACCTTTTAGTTGACAGAAAGCAAACTCACACACACTGTGTTAGTCCATAAAGTGATTGAAGGGCTCACAGAACGAAGCATTATCCAGGAGCAGCCCAGCTGTTGCCGCCGATGGCTCTTCACTCTGTGGTTGTGTTTTATCTCATGCCCTCCTACCTAGACTGGCTTTTCTGTCTTCTTACGGAGGGGAGAGTGGCATGGGCAGCCCCGAGGCAGCATCCATACTCTACAACATCTCATTGCCAGTGAGTCAGAACCAGCTCACAGCTGATCCTCCAGCAGGTTTTCAGAACATATATTGCACGGGAGGAGATTGCCCATCTTTCTCTCTCAGAGAGCTGGTCGATTCTAAGCTGATGCTTTAGGGTGAGCAGTGCAACTCCTTACCCACCAAGCCACAGAGCTCCAGGGAGAACACAACAAGCTTGACTTTGGTCCCATGCCCATGCTCAGGTCATGGTGGGGAAATGACCATAGACAAGTGGACAATCTTCCAGAAGCCTTTAAAACAGAGAAGCCCCACCTTATAGGACTATTTTGAGGACCAAAGGAAATAATGCATGATAAAGGCTTAGCATGGATCCCAGCAGCCCTGAGCTCGTAAGAGTTACTAAGCAGTTAGCAGTAAGTTCCACCAGGTGTGTCAGAATACAGCTGTGCTCCCCAGAATGTTCCGTGACTGATTTCTCAGGAACAGTTACCAAGACTTTCTTGTGAGGTGCCTCTGGGTGGATTTGAAAGGCCAACCTTTCAACTAAGCAGCCAAATCCATTAACCTTTCACATTACCCAGAGACTCCTGAGCTTATGACAAACACTTCATAATATGCGGATAGCACAGCATTATTTGCTTCAAGTGAAGAGGATTTGAAACATCTACTGGTGAAGATCAAAGGAGAAGTTCAATTAGGATCGTACTTTTAACACAAAGAAAACAAAATCCTCACAATTGGACTATTAAGCAACATAATGATGAAAGGAAAAAAGATTGAAGTTGTCCAAGATTTCATTTTTGGGGATCTACAATCAACACTCATGGAAGCAGAAATTAAGAAATCCAGTCACATATTCCACCAGACAAATGACGCCTTGGACAAAGGATGTCAATCAAAAGACATATTGCATTGGACAAAAGGTGTCCTAAAGTGTTAAAAATCAAAGATGCACCTTGAAAACTAAGGCGTGCCTAACCAAATCATGGTCCTTTTCAATCACTTCATATGCTTGTGAAAGCCGGACAAAGAATAAAGAAGACCAAAGGAAAATGATGCCTTTGAATTATGTTGTTGGTGAAGAATACTAACAATACGATGGCCTTCCAGAAGAACAAACAAGTCTCTCTTAAAGAAGCACAGCCAAACTGGACTGGTCCTTACAAGTGTGGTGGCAAGACTTGGTCTTCCCTATTTTGGGCGTGTCAAGAAAGTCCATTTCCTGAGGAAGGGCATCATGCTTGGTAAAATAGAAGGTCATCAGAGAAAAGGAAGACCTTCAATGAAAATGGATTGACATGGCAGTTGCAACAGTGGGCTCAAATATAGTGAAGATGGAACAGGACTTGGGTCATTACGAGTCAGAACTGAGTCTTTGGCATCAAATAGCAACAACATTGCTATAGAGACGCTGGATTACATAAATGGCTAAGAGGTTTGATTGCTAATGGAAAATTTGAAGGTTCTGTTATACCCAGAAGTGCCTCAGAAGGAAGGCCTAGTGATCTATAGGCCAAAAATCAACCCCTGAAACTCGCATGGGGCACAATTTTACTCTGGCACACATGGGGTCACCATGAGTCAACGCAACTGACTTTTTTTTTTTAATTTTGTTTTTGTGTGAGTGTACCGTCAAATGAGATCTGACTGGTACAGAAGGAGATTGTCCCTCCTTTTCCCGGCAGAGCATCTGGTGGATTCGAACCGTGTGCCTCTGGGATTGTAGTTGCAGCTCCTTGCCACTAGGCCACCAGAGCTCCCCTAACGCAACTGACTTTTAATCACTGTTCCCTGTGTTGAAGCTCACTCAGTAACTGCTTGTCATTGTCATCGTCATTATGAACAACACTAAACACAGGGCCCAGCATGTTTGCTCAGTAATATCAGTTATAATTTCTTATTTAAGCATTGTTGTTGTTAAGTGCCGTTGAGTTGCAGGCGACTCATAGCGACCCTATGAAGGAGAGTCCTCGACGCCTGGGTGCCTTTCATCCTCTCTCCAAGTTCATAGGGTTTCCGGAAGCAAGCTATTATGAAAGTGGACGCCACTCCTCCTTCCAAGCTACCGCTGTACGGCAAGTGGACATACTAGGGCTATATAGCCTAGAGGAATGTCTGAACAAAAACAATGAAAGACAGGCCTGAGGGCCACAGATTAAAAGTCACCCACCTTTGGCTTGGTAGAATCGCTTTCTGTCCACTGGGCCAGCTGATCTCTCTCTCTCTCTATGCTGATGTCGTTGTTAAGTGCCGTCGAGTCACAAGCAACTCATAGCGACCTTGTGAAGGAAAGTTCTCAACACTTGGGTGTCTGTCATCCTCTCTCCAGGTTCATAGGGTTTTCGGAGGCAAGCTATTATGGAAGTGGATGCCACTCCTTCCAAGTTTTTTAAGCATCACTATTACAAAATAGTGATGTCAATTTGAGGACTAAAGTGTGTCTGATTCAGGCCATGGTCTTTCTGATCGCTTGCTATGCGTTTGAGAGCTGGACAATGAATGACAGAGAAGAATTGATGCCTTTGAGCTGTGGTGTTAGAGAAGAGCACTGAACATCTCATGTGACTATCAAAAGAACAAACAGATATGTCTGGAGAGGGTGCAGCTGGAGTGCTCTTTGGAGGCAAGAATGATGAAGCTTTGTCTCACATGCATGTTGCTAAGAGGGGCTATTTCTTGGAGAGGGACATGATGCTGGGAAGAGTGGAGGGTTGGCAAAGGAGAGGAAAACCCCAGCCAGGTGGGTTGACACAGTGACTGCTGCAGTGGACTCTAAAGTGTCAGGAAGTGTGTGAATGGCACAGGATAGGACAGGGCTCAGATCTGTTGTTCATAGAGTCAGGTTGCTATGAGTCGTACTTGACTGACAGCACCTAATAACAACAACATTACAAAGTGTAATAATATTACAAAGTGTTATAAGACATGGCAAAAGCACTCTGTAAATATTAGCTGTAACAGTAAGAATAATGAGACTACTTAGAAGTTGGCACATACTAAACATTCAGTATATTTTAATTACTGCCCTAATTGTTATGATCAACAGTCACTATTCCCTGTGAATTTTTCTCCTTTTCTCATTTTGCTGATACCTTCCATGGTAACTAATTTCATGGTAACAAACTACTTTTCTCTCTCAGCCTCTTTATTAGGCTTCAGGCCCACTTGATTGGTTCAACTCCCAGCCAACCATACTTTCCCATCTCTCCCGAGGTGGCCTCATCCCTGGGCACAAGCCCAACCTCCCAGGAGGGGGCGCTGGCAGCCAAGTCGGGCTTCTGCTCAGTGGTGCCATCTGCACAGCCAGCCCCCAGCTCACTGCATCCTCCTGGCTCGCGCAGGTCTGGCTCCTGAGAGGGAATCAGTACCACCCACCCCACAGATCTCTTCATTTAACCTTTCTTTCACTCAAACTTGGTCCTGGAAGCACATTCACTGGGGAGGTTGGGAATGAGAAACAACAACAAATAACACCTATTTTAAAGAGTTAGGTGTTGCCAAATCCATTTCAACTGGTAGCAGCCCCATGTGACAAAGTAGAACTGCTCTGTAGGGCTTTCTTGGGTGCAATCTTTATGGAACAGATTGCAGAGTTGCTGGATGGGTTTGAACCACCAGCCTTACCACCAGCAGCCAAGCACTTAAATGTTTGTACCACCAGAACTCCTTAACATCTTTATAGTGTCTTCTGTCGATGAGGTACTGTTCTAAATGCTATACCTATGTTATTTCGTTGACCCTTAAAACAAACCTGTGGGAAAGAGAAAGAGAGTACTGTTTGTCATTCATTTTCTAGATGGGGATGCCAAGGCCTGAAGAGGTAACTGGCTTACTGTAGACTATGTGGTTAGTAAGTGATGTAGCCAGATTCAGACCCCATAAATGTATCATATTAAATAATGTGAAAGGAGTGCCTGAAAAATGGCAAGATCTACTAATGCCCAGAGGAACTGGGCATTATAATAATAACAGAATTATAATAATTATAATAATAACAGACTGACCATTGTTAGTGCACATGAGATCCAACACAAGACCTGGCCTTTCTCCCTCTAGCTGAGTTTAGAACCTCCATTGGTACAAGGAGAGCAGAGGGCTATGTGGTCTACAGAAATGGTCCACCTGCAGGCAGAGTGGGTGGTGAGAGTGAGAGAGCAACTGAAGGTCCTGGCAAGCCCATGAGGAGCGCTATTGGCACAATGGTGCCATTCTCAGCTGCCAAGCAAAGATCCAGCAGTAAAACCCATCATCCACTCCTCAGAAGAAAGCTGTGGCAGTCTGCTCTGTGAAGATCACACCATTCTACCCTGTCCTACAGGGTCTCAATGAGTTGGAATAGACTGTAACAATAGTTTCCTTTTGGAGTAAGCTTGTATGGTATTAACCTAAAGATTGACAGAAGAATACCCTCAGCATCATGAAAGAAAGTCCTTGGAATATACTTCCATAAAGATTAAAATCAAGAGAATACTTTTGGTGAAGCAATTCTGCTCTGTAACCAACCAATGAGGCCATAGGTCATCATCCCTCTGCTAACAACACTTCCCTAAATGTGTGAGACAAATTTTCACGATCCTTGCCTCCAAGGAGAACCCTGGTTGTACTTTCTCCAATACCCCAGCTCGACAGACAGTGGTGGAGTTTACTGTTACACAGGTAATGCTACAGACTTTAAGGCCAAAACCTCCCCCTGCTGTGATCTAGAGAAATATGGAAGAAGGAACCTGTGGTATTAGAACACTCTGCTCAGGATAATACAACAAAATTGATGCCTGCACAAACATCTATGGGCAGGAGTCTAGGGAGGGTCCCTGGGACCTGCAGCATCTACAGACGTTTAGATTCAGAAATGTTTAAGAACACAGTGCTTACAAAACAAACCTTTGGAGGGGGCCACTGTTCAAGTCCCTGCCTGATATTCTGGAAAATTATCATGAACTCCATCCAGCTCTGATGTTAAAATCTCCACAACTGCAAAATAAAATGTCAGAAAATTTACTTTGAAGTCTCAACAGTGGTGCGAGTAGGCTCCAAAACGTTAAATAATCCCAAAATGCCTAACCAATCTAAGAGATAAGATGGCTGGCTCTAAGAATTGAAAGCAGCCAGAGCACCCAAGGCTGAGGGACAGTGTTAGAGATTAGATCTCTCCATCAGCTGGTACAGAAATAGCTAATCCTTCTCTTCCATCCATCACGTCTGCAATAGGTTTTAACTACAGACCCTGAAATTGTGGGTGACAATCTCCGATAAGAAAGTGTGACTCCAGTGGAACCAGGATTCTAACAAGCAAAAAAATGTTGAATCTTACAAGAACTTGAAGTTCTGGTTTGTAACATTGATTTCTTTATCCCATGACAATTCCGAAAGTACAAATTTGGTGTGTTATCTGGATTTTAGCCTGTTATTGTTGGTAAATGTCATCAAGGTGACTCATTGTAGCCTTGTGACAAACAAATCTGAACCTCCCTAACCTGTGCTGTCCTCATCATCTCTGATATGCATGAATCCATTGGGACAGTCACTTGTCCATCTTGCTGAGGGACTTCCTTTTACCTGACCCTCCACCCTTCCAAGCATGATATCTTTTTCCAAAGACTAGCCCCTCCTAACAACATACCCAAAGTATGTGAGACAAATTTTCATCTTCCTTGCCTTTAAGGAGCACCCTGGCTGCACTTTCTCCCAGACATATTTGTTTGTTCTTTTGAGTTCTCTTCTCTACCACCACAACCCAAAGGCGTCAACTCTTCTTCTGTCATTCTACTGGTTCTCAAGTTTAAAGTCATAAGATCACCTGACAGAAAATTTAGTTACAGTCATAAGACGACAGATTCCCAGGCCCCACCTGCAATGAACTTGCTTTGTTGGGATCATCATGGGGCCATGGAACCTGAATTTTACCAGGCTCCAAGACATGTGACACTTTTACAAACAGGTAACACTTTTACAAACCCTTCTGGACAGTCTACATCCAGAAGAACCAGCCACTGAAGCCCCTTTTAAGTATCCTACTGCTCTGACACACATGAGATCACTTTGTGACCAAATCTGCTTCACAATAATGAATTTGGGTGTAATCCACAAAATAATACAGCGTGCACTCTATCTGGAAGAATAGAAATTGAGTCAGGGTCTAGATTGTAATACTTGTCAAAATTGCTGAGCCAGTCTTAGAGAATCCAACTACCCTATGATTTATTTTCATGTTTCTTTGCTTTATTCTTTCATTCCATGAATTTTCACTGAGAGTCCACCAGTTAGCAGGCACTCTGCCAGTCCCTGTGGATATACCTGTATTGAGATAGATATGTCTCTCTTCTAGGTTCCAGTAGGGATTTTTAGATCCAAGCAAATCATTCTTTTCTCTATACAAAGGGAGCTCTAGTGGCAAGAAGCTATGCTGCAGTCCCAAAGCCACACAGTCTGAGGCCACCAGCTGCTCCACAGAAGGATGGGCCATCACCTCCTGTGTGATTAACTGTCTCTGAAAACTCTCTGGAGGGTCAGCTATGGGATCAGTCCTGATTTGTAATTTTATTCTGTCCCCCAAGTCCTGCTTGGCAAGCCTCTATTTCCACCTATCCCTTTCCCACTGCTTCTCACCTCCACCTCGCCCCGCCAGCACTCAACTTCCCCCAGCCTCCAACCAACACTCAATATGATGGCTCAGGCCTCCAGTCATGTCTGTGATGCTGGTCTCTCCCAGCCACTGTGGAATCACGATTGGAGGAAGACTTAGGAACAACCTACATTATGCAGATGGCACACCTTGCTTGGTGAAACTGAGGAGGATCCGAAACATTTGCTGCAGAGGGTCAAGGACTGCAGTCTGCAATATGGATTGAAACTCACTATCAAGAAAATTCTTACCACTGGGCCAATTGACAGCATAATGAAAAATGGAGAAGAGATGGAGATTGTTAAACATTTCAGCTTGCTTGGTTTAACAATCAACACTCTTAGCACTAGCAGTCAGGAAATGAAAAGATTAATTGTCTTGGGAAAATCTGCTGTCAAGGACCTCTCCAGAGTGCTAAAGAGCAATGATATCAGTCTACAGACTAAGGTGCACCTGATACAGGCCATGAGCTTCTCAATTACCTATTAGGTGTCAGAAAGCTAGACAATAACCAAAAAGGACAGAAGAATTGGTATCTTTAAGTTGTGGTGCTGGAAAAGAGTATTTGACATACCATGTACTGCCAAGAGAACAAATAAGTCTGTCCTGCAGATAATGAAGCCAACCTGTTCCTTGGAGGCAAGGATTTTGAAGCTCCATCTGACATATGGCATGGGCATGTTGCCAGAAGGGACCAGTCCTTAGAGAAGGACATCATGCTTAGAAGGGTGAAGGGACAGCGAAAATAAAGGAGATCCTGGATGAGTTGGATTGACACAGTAACTGGGGTAATGAGGGTAGATGTGTCAGAAACAGGGAGACTGGCCCAGGAT
Source organism: Elephantulus edwardii (assembly GCF_000299155.1). NCBI lineage: Eukaryota > Metazoa > Chordata > Mammalia > Macroscelidea > Macroscelididae > Elephantulus > Elephantulus edwardii. The sequence continues at coordinate 4,902,788 of NW_006399880.1, read as the reverse complement.
ACAGCAGAGTTCAGAGATATTGTACAGAGGATCACTATGAGTCATGGCTGACTCGACAGCACATAACAACAAACATATGAAGAAAACTTTTATAAGAAAAACAAAATATCTAAGGGTTTGAGGAGCTGGTAAGCATCCTTAAGCATAACTACCACACAAAGCTAATCATCCTCTATAATATCTGTCAATAGCTTATCACTCAATGTGTATTAAAATACTTCCAGGGACAGGGAGCTCACTATTAGATGACTGAGGCCATCCAATCCTTACCTATTTCAATTTCTTTCCCTGAAACTTCTAGCTCTCAGTTCCATTTTTCAAGACATATAAAATGTGTTCATTTTTGTTCCCATTAGAGTCATTAAACCATTTAAAGATGCATTTTCAAGTGCAACAACAAAAAATAAAATATCTTTTTTTTATCAAAAAAATAAAAACCATATTCAAAGGTATTGACCACTGTAAAGTCTTCCTTTCTCTGAGGTGGGATGTCTGCGGTCTACTTTTGAGTCCCCTCTCTATCCAGTTATCTTTCTTCTCTGCGTACATTTTACCCTGTGTCTTTTATTTTTTTAAGACATTTCCTCGTTAAACACACTTGTGTTACCATTTAGTTGCTCGAGTTCAGAGACGTGAAAATTTACTTTCTTCACGTGGGATACTGTGTTCCTCTCGGTGTTTTTAATTTTGTGGCAAAAGCTACATGTTATCAACTCAGTCAACCATAATTTCATAGGGGTCTTCATACGCAAGCGACTCTCCCCTTTTTCATGTGTCTAGGTCAGTTAGTAACTTAACTCCCTGTCATGGAGCTGATTCCAGCTCCAACTTCTAACAACACCCCATCGGATTCTCAAGGCTGTAAATCTTAGTGGGAGGAGATTGCCCATCTTCCCCTCAAGAAGCCCCTGATGGATTCAAACTTAGAAACCTCAAGAGACCTTGGGCCTTTTGGTTAGCAGCGCAACACAGTATGAACAGTACCCCCCAAGCTCCCTAATAAGCCCATTGTAAAATGCCCACAAATTCCCTTTTGGCCTTCTTTTATTTAGGTGACATACTGCCCACTCTAAAATATCTGATTCTTTTTTTCCCTTACTCTCTTCTAGTTATATTTTCCTTTCTCTTTTGATTCCCACATCCCCTTAAACTCATACAAATGCATGTGAATTGGTTACAATTAGCAATTCTCCATTGGGTTTCCAAGGTTGTAAATCTCTGTGGGAGAAGATTGTCCATCTTTATCCCACTGAGTGAGTAGTGGATTTGAACTACTGACCTTTTGGTTAGCACCCCAATGACTTATTCACAGTGCTAGCAGAGCTCTTTCATTTGAATGTGTGTTTGCTTGTGCTTGTGTAAAAGTACTTGCTTCCTACAGGGTGCTGAGGCCAATAGCTATTTGCTGCTCATGGAATAAAAATGCAAGAGAGATCATCTAATGCAGCTCTTCCCTTTTTCTAGATCACTGTTCCCCTAGGAGGACTCCTGCCAGGCCCTTTACCCTCCCAGTGCCTTTTTCACTGAATCTCATGACCTCCTTAGACCTCTGTATCTGCCTCAACCGTTTCCTATGGTGACCTGTAACATGTGTTTCCTGCCAGAGTCTCTGTGGTAAACAACTCCTGGTAGACTTGGTAGATTTAAGGGCAAGTAGAAGAGAAACCAGAAATACTCTAATAACTCCCACGAGCAAGGACACACCCAGTGGTTACTGGAGGAGTCATGGCCTCAGAGTCCCTCTACTGGGCTCTGAAGGCCACTGCATCTTACATGAGAAGGTATTAAAGGCTTATTCAATAATTAGACATACTCAAGAATGCCGGTGACAAGAATCCAGGATCCCTAGTCTGGAAATGGCAAAACTTGCCCTAGAATTGAAATTTTGGAGGTGAAAATAATCTCTAAGCTCATCTAACTCCCCCATCGTTGTTGTTCTGAGAAACTGGAAGCCTGAGGTGAAGGAACAACAGAAAGCCAAACGGTCTCACTTGGGGCCCTCCGTAGCTCATTCTTACACCATCCTTCATGCCACTAAGCTAGAAAAAGAGTCCCAGGGGTTCCAGGCAACCAACTATAATAGAGAGAATATTCCAGAAACAGAGTCAGACAAACACATGCCATCTGGGTGCTCAGGAATCCGGCCATGTGCTGGCATCTTTCCTTTTAGAGCTGGTTGCAGGAGGAATGGCACCACAGGGATAACATGTGCCTATTTTCCTTTCTAATCCAGGACACCTGTCCCTTCTTTGGGGAATGTGTAATATTTGGGGCTCCTTCTCAGCTTGTGACCAGCCACCTGTTACTCATGCCTTTCCGAATTGGCTTCCCAGGTCTGGGGCTGGCCAACTGGACCCCCACCCACGATAAAATGTGTGCATTAGCAGTGTACTAAATCTGAAGAGTCTAGAGTCTCCTAGGGATTACCAGGTCAGAATACATTCCCTGGCACCTCCTCCCCTTAAATGCAGTAACTTGGTAGCCTGTCTTTGAAGAGCTAAGAGGGCTGGAGTTCACCACAAGCTGTCGTTTTCTTTCACTCCTGCTGCCTCCGTTCATCCAACAAATATTTCTTGGCCACCTGCCGTGTCACTCACTGTCAGTAGTCCACTCATCCATTCAGCCCCTAATCATGAACCGAATCTCCACTGAGTGCTAAGTCCCTCGTTAGGTGCCTGGGAGGTAGGGAAATGAGTCAAGCCCAGCCCTAAGCTGGGGAAGCTCTTCATTTAGTGAGGGTGATAAATCCATCAGTTACAGTGATTCAAAACCACATGTGTTGAGGGAGAGAGAAAGAACAATGGATTACAGAGGAGAGCGAAGTCACTCCCAGCTGGCAGGTAAGAAAGTTTGCAGGATGTGGTATATAGCATTTGAAAGAATGAGTAGATATTGGATAGACAGAGGGTGTGTGGGTAGGTGTACCAGCAGAGCGTGGGGAAGCCAGAGGTTGCTCCTGTTGAGGTTTCAGACATTCTTGCTGCCTGCCGAGCGAGCTGGGATGAGGGGAGACTCAGAATGCTGGGAGATTGGGATTGTCTAAGCCTTTGTTATCTTCCTGGTCCCTTAGGTTCTGAGGTCTGGCACCCCATCTGCAAGCAGGCAGCCCGGGCAGAGAAGAAGTTAAAGGTAAGCAAGCTATGAGTGATGCCAAACGAGCACTGTTGAACAGATACGATTCCACACGTTGGTCGTACAAGGCCCTGTGCTGTGGTGCACAGTCAACATTCCTAGGGTGTACACTCCCAAGTGTGGGCCTGTAATAACACCTTGTGGAACACATGTCTCTTTAGCTTTTGAGATCATTCATATATTAAGTATGAAAGCGCTTTGAAAACTATCAAGCCTTTTGTAAATATGAGTTTATCTGTGGGGTGAGTCTCTAGCATTAGCATTGCCTAACAAGATAGTGGCCTCTCTGAGGAACTCATGTCATGGTTTTCACTAATGTCACTGATTAATAATAATAATTCCTATTAGCCCAATAAGCCCAGTAATTGACAGCTTGTCAAACAAGCTGTGAGGCAGATGGAGCCAGGATTTTTATCATCATGTTTGCCTGTGAGAAATCGAGTTCTAAAGAGCATGGTGGTGTGCCCACAGCCATGTAGTCAGTCAGGCAGAAGCACAGCCAGAGCTCCAGGCACCTGCTAGCCCAGCTGAGGCCCTGTGTCCTGAACCACTGTGTCTCACAAGTACCAGAAAGTTCTAGGAAGCTGGATGCCTGATCACCTCACTTTACTGAGAATGAGAGTCTCCAAGGGAGGAGCTGATGCCAAAGCACAAATAGCCT
>NW_006399880.1:4867478-4898895 GCF_000299155.1 Elephantulus edwardii | reverse complement strand
GAGGACTGACCGGAGGGGGGGGGCAGCGCTCCCTGAGCTTCAGTGTGCCTCCACACTCTAGCCCCAGGATGTCAGCATGGGGCCTTCCGTTAACTATTACAGGCTCACAACTCAAAACACATGCACAATTTCTGACCAATTAAACAACACAAAGTCTCCTTTGCTTTTCTAATTCATCTACTTAGTGTAGACTATGTAACACCATGTCTATTCATGTGTTATGTTTTGAGCCGAGAATCTTTTTCTCCTGTTTTCTCCAAGGCTTCTTCCATCTAAGGAGTGAGAAGAGTTCCTTTTTCTTTTCTTCTACATCTTCTTTCTTCAAGTTAGAGTTTGGCAGCATTTCCCGAACTCTAATACCCTTCTCTTACAGTAATGCGTTTGCTTGTGACCATATGTGTTTACCACCTATATCATTACACACGTAATAGTTTTCTTCAAATCAAAATAAAGAACATAATTGCTTTTTATGATTTAAGTGTAAGTAGTGACCTGGTGGTAAGGAGTTGCACTGCCAATCCAAAGGCAGGCAGTTCGAATTCATCAGCTGGTCCATGGGAGAAAGGGGGACAATCTCCTGTGCAATTTACTGCCTTTGAAACCCACTGGAGGGTCAGCTTTGAGTCTGTCCAACTAGATAGCACAGAACAATAAAAACAACATTTTAAAAGAAACATTTTTATTCTCAAATGGAAAACCATTACAGTTTGCTATTAATAGAAGGTAGACATTTTAAAAAGTCAGTGGAAATGAAATAATCTAAAAAAATTCCACCTAGATAATGTTGTTGTCTGTATTCTTTTTGAGGTATTTTTGTAAAAAAAAGTTATAAATTGGTTCTCCAATGTTGAGGATATATTAATATCAAATGGAGGCTTCCACTTCACCTAATGCTAACTCAGTGCTGCTAATAAAAAAAAAAAACAGCAATAGAACTTTACATTTTATTCACTTACTCTGTAATTCATTATTGTCAAAACATCACCTAAGGTCACTTTCCCAGAGCCACTGCTAGGTCACAGTCTACACTTTAAAAAGCGCTGTTATGCAGCTTCATAAGAACACTTTGAGGGGACTCTGGTGGCCTAGTGACAAGAAACTGTGCTATAATCCTGAAGGAGCACAGTTTGAATCCACCAGATGCTCTGCTATAGAAGGGGTTAGGGGGCAATCTCCTCCTGTGATAGTCAGAGTCGGATCTGATTTGACGTAGTAATGCTTGAAGCCAGCCCCTTCCTTTTATTGATTAAGAGTTGGGAATCCCTCAGCTCAGGATCCCTCAAACCACATGATCCTTCACTCCAGCCAGTTTACTTTCCATCAAAAGATGCTGCTGGGGGGTTGGGGGGAATTAATCATGGGGTCGCACAATTTGATGAGGTAGAGGTTAGGAAATGGGAAGGAATTGGTGTGAGAAAGAATGTATTTGGATTTTGTAAATAAACTAGTTGTTGTTGTTGTTATGTGCCTTTGAGTCGCTTGCGACTCAGTGACCCTATGTACAATAGCCCGAAACTCTGCTCTCTCCTGTGCCAATCTCGTTGTCTCCAATACACCCATCCAGATTACCCCAGTCACTGAATCAATCCACCTCATAGAGGGCCTCCCCTCCTGTGCCGTCCCTCCACCCTCCCAAGCATGATGTCCCTCCCCAAGGACCTGACCCTCCTTACAACATGACCAAAGTATGTCAGACGAAGCCTCAGAATCCTTGCCTCCAAGGAGCAGCCCAGTTTAACCCTCTCTAGGATAAATCTGTTTGTTTTTTTAGCAGTCCAAGGTACCCTCAATACTCTTCTCCAACACCAAAGCTCAAAGACATCCATTCTCCTTCTATCCTCCTTAGTCATTTTCCAACTCTCTGATGCATAACAAGTGATTGCAAAGACCATGGCCTGTATCAGACGCACCTTAGTCACCAGAGACACCATTGCTCTTCAATACTTTGGAGAGGTCATTAACAGTAGACTTTCCCATCGCAAAATGTCTTTTAATTTACTGGCTGCTGGTGCCAAGAGTGTTGAATGTGGAGCTAAGCAAACTAAAGCTGTGAACAATTTCAATCTCTTCACCATCTATCCTGATGCTGCCAATTGGCCCAGTGGTGAGAATCTTTGTCTTCTTGACATTGAGCCTCAATCCATATTAGAGGCTGCAGTCCTTGACCCTCTGCAACAAATGCTTCAGGTCCTCCTCAGTTTCAGCAAGCAGGGTTGTGTCATCTGCATAACACAGATTGTTGATAGATCTTCCACCAATCCTGATGCCACACTTCTCCTCATAGAGCCCAGCCCCTGTTCTGTATACAGAAAAAGGTATGGAGACAGGATACATCCCTGGCATACGCCTTTCCCAATTTTGAACCATAGTGTTTCCTTGCTCTGTTCTAATGATTGCCTCTTGGTCCAAGTATAGGTTTCGCATTAGCTTGATCAAGTGTTCTGGGATTCCCATTCTTCTCAGAGTTAGCCACAGTTTGTTATGATCCACACAGTCAAACGCCTTTGCATAATCAATGAAACACAGATAGACATTCTTCTGGTATTCTCTGCTTTTAGCCAAGATCCATCTGACATTAGCTACAATATCCCTAGTACCACGACCCCTTCTAAACCCAGCCTGGACTTCTGGCAGTTGTCTGCTAATGTACTGTTCCAGTCGTTTTTGGATAATCTTCAGTAGAATCTTGCTTGCATGTGAAAACAATGATATTGTTCTGTATAATTAAAAAAAATTTAAGGTGCTACTGCTCTTTGAGTTGCACTAAGGCATCACACTGTTCTGCTAAGGGGACAATTAATCCGCCATTGATAACGCAGAGCAAGATTTACATTTGTCAGTGGCCTAGTGATAAGAAGCTGTGCTGCAATCCTGAAAGTACGCAGTTTGAATCTACCAGCTGCTTTGTGGGAGAAGGCTTTTCAGTCTCCTCCTCTTTGATTAACTGCCTTTGAAAATCCACCAGAGAGTCAGCTATGGGTTGGTTTCGACTTAATGGTACTCAACAACTCTATAAAGAATTAGCATAGCATGCAATTTAAAAAAAAAAAACAAAACAGAAACTCAAAAAGCCTCATTGCTTACAAGTTGGAACCAACTCATAGGTGAGCCTCCAGTGCAGCTTTGAAGGCTGTCGATTGCACAGGAGGACACTGCCCATCTTTCTTCTGCGATGCTGCTGGTATGTTTGAACTGCCGGAGAGGATGACTTCTTATGGTCTAGGCCACCAGAGCTCTTTCATAGTCAGGTATATCATTTTAATCTACTTTTTACATGTAAAATAGGCAAATGCTAAGAAATGAGTGCTATTTTATTCACTTAAATAAATGCATTATTGACTGGGTTAACCAAAAGATGAAACGTTTTGTGAGCACCTTCCTATTTAAAAGCAAATGCATAGAAAGCAAATCCATATTTTATTTAATAGTCTAATGTCCTATTTATTTTGGATTTCACTCACACTCAGACATTGATTAAAAAGGCAGAAAGTTTATAAAAAGTATAAACATATGTTAGCTATATTATGAGTGTTCCCTACAAAGAGAACTACCTTCAACCCCTATATCCTCCTTCCTGCAAGCCTGGGATGCAGCTTCTCACCCCTCTGTGTTTGTCTCCACAGCATAGGCGGACGTCTGAAACTTCCATCTCACCCCCTGGATCCAGCATTGGGTCACCCAACCGAGTCATCTGCGTACGTATCACTTTCCAGCCACCAATGGACCTTTCTTCTCCCCAGCTTTGATAGCAAAAGAAGTGTTAAGAACAAGGGAATAGGCAAAAAGAGCGGTCAGAATTTCATCCAATGGATATTGAGGGTGTGTTTGACACTCCAGATTCTGTGCTAGGTTCTGAGGATACAAAGGGACCTGGGCAGATAGAGACCTTGGCCCGTGGAGCACACAGTCTAGTAATAGAACTACACAGCAGAGTATCAGAGACCCTGTGGAGTTCAGTGGGGGCAAAAGAAAGATGACTGACAGCAGGAGTCCTGGGTGAGTTCTGAAGCCAGTGCGGCAGGTCCCCTTCCCCACCACTTACCTGTGACGTGGTTAAGTTTAAAACGTGGGGTGAGAGGACAGTAGGAAACGGGTAAAATATTGACGGGGAGATAGAGGTATACGACAGAGGCAGAAAGGAAGAGGAAGGCATATGAATATGGAAGTTGAATTGTAAAGGATATGCAAGCATGCAGAAGAGCTTTCTAACTGAGTATGAAGGCAGTAAACCACTTGAAAGTGTCAGAAGCTTCTACCTTCAGAGGTGTTCAAGCTCATTGCCAGGGATGTGGCAGAAAGGATGGGAGCTGAATCAGATGACCTCAGAGGAAGCTAGGATATGTAGTTTATTGATTCCATCTATTCATCTATTAATTCAACAAATGTGTTCTGAATGTCTGCTCTCAACTAGGTGCCTGCATGCTCAGTGCTCCGGAAGCAGTTCTGAGCCACACAGACTCGATGCTTGTCCTCATAATGTTAAACAAATCGTTACCTGGGCAAGCTATTGCAGTTGTGATAAATTATGACAGGAAAAAGTACGGAGTGCTCTGAGGATTTCTAACAGACAGTCTAGGACCAATGGAGAGACGGCATGCTGGAGGAAGAAGCATTTCAGTTCAGACCTGAGGAATAAATAAAAGTAATTTAACAGAGATAGGGGTTGAGGACAGGAAAGATTGAAATGAAAAGAACTAATGGACAGTAAGCGGACTGAGTCTTCCAACACTGACTCTGAACTGTTCCAGCCTTCTATAATTTGGAAGAAGCGAGATCAGATCTACAGCAGAACAGAGTCTGCTTACTGTGACTCCTTTCCACCAATTCAGCCTTTCCTGCCCCCATCCTCCACTTAAGTTCTGTTTATTCTTCAAGTTAGCGTATACCAGAAGAAGTTCTGGTGTCCTAATGAATAGAGTTGCACTGCCAACCCACAGACATGTAGTTCGAATCCACTTGCTGCTCTGTGGGGAAAAGATAGTCAATCTTCTCTCGCATGATTTACAGCCCCTGAAAATTCACTGGTGGGTCAACTATGACTCAATAGCACATAACAAAAATAGCTTATAGTATTCCCTGGGTGGTGCAAACAGTTAACAAACTCTGCTGATGGCTAAAATGTTAGAGGTTCAAATCCACCAAAAGACACATTGAAACTGCTTAGGGGAAAAAATCAACCACTGAAAACCCAATGAAGCATAGTTCTACTCTGGTACACTCGGGGTCTCTATGTATTAACATCAACTTGATGGCAACTGGGAGAAAGATGGGCAGCCTTCTCCAGTTGAAATTTGCAGCCTCAGAAACCCAACGGAGGGCTGCTGAGCATCAGAACTGACTTGGTGGTAGTGCGTTTCAGTTGAAGTTTTGATGGCAACTGGTCCTGGCGGCGGTGGTTTATAGCTAGAAGTCCATTCCCAAGAAGAAGGTCTCCAGACAACTTCCAACCAGCCAGTCCCAGGTGGACTGACGACCACAGCAAGATCAGTACTTTACTCCAAATCCACCTGTTTCCTCTTCCATCTCTGGATAAGTGCACTTAATGGGATTGTTTCCTGCCCTTTTTTCTTTGGTTCAAGTGATAAAAAGATGTGTGATCATCAACTGCAGCTTCAGTAGGGGTCAGCACCGCCATGTGGCTGCCACAGAAGGCAATCTCCTGGGATCAGAGATGGTAGAAATTAAAGATTCCTGTCCAGAACAAGAGAGATGGCAGTCCCCCCGGTATTACGAACGGGGCGACAGCATCACAGGATTAGCGGGCTTAGTCTCAGGACCCGGGCTATGAGGCAACTGACAGACGAGAGCTTGTTTCCAGAAGAGAGTTCCCAGACCAGGAGCACCCAGGAAGCTGCTGCATCCTAATGCCGGCGATCACTCAGTATAGTCCTCTGTGCGCTGAGGAGCCTTGGTAATGGCCATGAAGTAAGGAAGTCCTTGACAATGTTCGTCCTCCATGGAGGCCTGAAGAAAGCGACGCACAGTCGCCCTGTGAGAAGCAGCTCTCCCCACGAATGGACGAGAGCAACTGGGCATTTCTGCCCTGGTAGCCTCCAGCTGGGGGCGACACATTTGATCATCGCCCCTTGGGTCCCTGAATAGACATGTGTCACCCCTTCTGCAGCCCCTGCTCTCATCTCACACGGTGCTCACTCCCAGCTGCTCTGAGGAATGAGTGCACATGTCTTATGAGCCATATATTCTGTCAGACCATTCCAAGTATGCCTTTCAAATGGGGGGGGGGGAATCCATTCAGCCTCATTTGTGGCATGTAATAACAGGCAGAGGTAGAAAGCTGGTTGAATTTTAATAGACAGTGAGCATTAGTATTAAAATTGAACCTATTAAAGAAAGAAAGAAGAAGAAAAAATAAACACAGAAAACCCCAAACCTCAAACTCAGTGACTTCAAGTTGAAATTGACTCATAACTGACCCTCCAGCCATTTTCCAAGTTCGGAAATGGCATGCGATGAGATTGTCCATCCTTCTCCTTCAGAGCCACTAGTGGATTTGAACAGCCAGAGAGGTGTAGCCTTGGCACTACTCCCTACAGGCTACACCTCTAATACTCCTTAAATGAACCTACCGAGGCGAGAAGACTCTCTCACTTTGCTCCACCCCATGGAGTACTAAAATTGTCTTTAAGAGTTTGACTTTGACCAACCCCCTGTGTTGTCTTCCTTCTTTCCTGGCTAGTTATGTCAGGCTGCCTCTGTTCAGTCAGTGTTCCCATTCCTAGATTCATGCATAGACCCAGAAGTAGACTACAGGAAGAATTTCTTATTTGCCACTTTAAGGTTTGTAATAAATTGTCAAGATGAATAATATTATTGAGTTGGAGTTTGCACCATAACTGGAGCTCTTACTGTCAAGATCTAATATCTCAGAACAAAAGGCAGAAGTTGCTTCAGAATGTGGACCCTTCTAATGAAGTTCCTATTACTCCACACCCAAAACTGATATGGGGGTCTGTTCCAGATAGGCTCTGGCAGATGTCAGCACACTTCAAGAGGCTTACCTGAGCAGGGATTCATGAGGGGGCCATTTACTGGGTATGCGCAGGATTAAGGATGAGGTGATGAGACATCCAAAGACTGCAAAGATAGGAAACTGTTAACCATTCCTAGGGTCAAAGAAACAAAGGAAGGGAAGAGTGTGACAAAATAGAGCCAAACCTGGAGCTGTGGAAGGACAGCCCCTAGACAGGAAAGAAGTATGGTCATTGCCAAGCCCATGGGCAGGTAGAGAGGGAGCAGAAGAAATATGCCTTTTATCGACTGTTTCATTAGCCAACATTTCACATTTATGACTACAGTGAAGAATCTAATTCATCTTCTGCATGTTAGTGACATATACCTAGTACTAATTCATGCCAAAGTGCAAGGTGGGAATAACACTGGCTGTGATGTTTAATTTTATATGTCAACGTGGCTGGACCATTGTTCCCAGTGGTTTGGCAGTTATGTAAAAATGCAATTTGACAGTTACATAATGATGTCATTTGTCAGTTATATATATATAATGATATCACTTGATAGTTAACATAATGATGTCATTTGGTGGTTACATAATGATGTCATTTGTCAGTTATATATATATAATGATATCACTTGATAGTTAACATAATGATGTCATTTGGTGGTTACATAATGATGTCATTTGTCAGGTGAGTAATGATGTGTGGTCATCCTCCATTTTCACATAACTCTGATTGTACATGTGATCTCCTTTATGTTTATATAAATCTGATTTTCACATACTGGCCTGGTCATTAGAAGCTAACCATGTTGTTAAGTGAAGAACAGGTCTAAATACACCAACCTCCTGTCTGCTAGTGCCTTTCATTTGTCAAACCCCATTAAAAGTGAGAAATCCTGGGGAGGCAGTTCATGGAGGGTTTCAGAGCATAGCTCAAGACAAGGAAGGGTGGAGTGTGGATCAAGGGGAACAAATAGTGCCCAGACAACAGCAGATGGTACAAGGGAGCTTTATTGAAGATAGTTACGTATCTATGGAAACCCTTCCCTTCCCAAGAGGGTCAGTGAAAGAGAGGAAGACCCTCAACTAGGTTAGATTGACACAGTGACTTCTGCAATGGGCTCTTGTGTGTCAGAAAGTGTGAAGATGGCACAAGATAGAACAGATTCAGATCCTTGTGCATAGGGTGGCAATGAGTCGTACTTGACTCACCGGCACCTAACAACAACATGGAAACTGTTCTATGTCAATCTTGACCCATGGCATTAGGAGAATATTATGAGGACAAATGACCTCTATCCTAGTTTGGGGTGGTTTTTTTTTTTCACCCCAGGGTCCTGCAAAATGCAGTAGTTACAGGAGAACAAATCCCAGTTTACCAGAGCAGACATTGAGTCACAGAGAGAATAGCAAGAAGATGTGGACATGGGAAGAACAAGCCTTCGGGAGCCACAAGCTGTAGACAAAGGCTGTGATATACCAGCCCAGGAGACTAACCTCAGATAAAGTCAGGCACTGGGTGGGGGCTCATTTCAGCCCCTGGCAGGAGCATCTTCCTGAGTGTAGGGCTGCTGACAACGTGAGACAACAGGTTCCTCATCGTCACAGGTCCGAAGAAGCCAGAGAAGACAGCAGACTCGAGTTAGGTAGATGACTTGGGTTCAAATTCTGATTCTGTCACCTAGTAGCTAAATTAACTAATTAACCTGAGAAAGTTAAAGGACTTCTCTGTGCTCTTATCTCCTAACTCAAGAAGGGTTGTGAGGTACATGGCTTATCAAAGATAATTCATATAAGGGTCTTAGGACACGATGTGGCTCATAATGACTGGTCACCCAGTGTTAGCTGGGGTTTTACTGTCACGATGGTTTGTGTTCACCTTCGTCAGGATGCTGTGGTTAGAGACCTCACTGCCTGAGATGAAAAGCCATCCAGTCTGTAAAGTCTACACTCAGTTCAAACCTGCTAGCTGAGGGATAGGAGTTGGTGAACTTAGAAGTCTGTTTCTTTATCAAGCAAACAGGGATAATACTGATTCTTCACAAAGATGCTGTGACTTAAAGATGCTAATTCTTGAAAATATAGCACCAAACACATAGCACATGCTCAGTAAGCAATAGTGCCATTGGGATCAATGACATCTGCAACCTTCTTAGGCTAACGTTCTGCTCATTCTTTGATCTTAATGTTCTTAGCTGTGTTGTGTCTCCTCTTTCTTTCCCTCTTGTCTTCCTACTTCTCTCCTGTCCATCTTCCTCCTCCCCAGGCTAAAGTGGATAATGAGATCCTTAATTACAAAGACCTGGCAGCTCTCCCCAAGGTTAAGTCCATCTACGAGGTACAACGTCCTGACCTCATTTCCTACGAGCCTCATTCCCGATACACGTCTGATGAGATGCTGGAGAGATGTGGCTATGCAGAGGTATCAAGTCCTGCCCCGCTGGGCTGCTGGAGGAGAAGCGGTCCCTCTGGGGTCCCCAGCTCAGTCCATCACAAGTGGTTTGACCCTCACAGTGCTGAACACAGGGTCTTTGAAACTGAAACTTAGAGTCACTATTTCAAAATCAAGGTATTTCATCCAAACACCTGATTTTCTGGCTTTTCCTGAAAAGTCAGAGTTGGCAACCCTGAAACTGCATCTCTAACATCTGGAGATGGATAGCATTGGTCTCCTCTTTTATAAAATAGGAATAAATTGACTTTATTATTTTTTTGATGATGATGATGCAGATGATGATGCGGCAGAGGTGCAGGGACAGCTAAAGAAGAGATTTCCCGCAGGGCACAGCCCGTAACACATAGTGCACGCTCAATAAACGTGGTCCTATTGGGATAGGCGGCCTCCACGACTTTCTTAGTCTGGACAGGAAATGAGATCTCCAGTCTCCCCAGTCCATGTTGACTCCTAAAGGTAAAGGCAAGAGCCTTTGCCTGTTTCACCCTGGAGCTGTGATTTTTCTTACAGTGGAGGTATTTTCTCATACCAGCTCATAGCTCTCATTTACATCTCTCTCATTTACAGGCTCTAGGTGCACTGAGACGTACTATCCCTGCAGAGGCATGAGTTTTGTGTCTGGTTTTAATGAGAGCAAAAGACACTTTAACAAATACTCTGCATCCAGTGGCTTTTGAAAAAATTAAATGATTAGTCCCTGAGACAGATGCTTAGCATTTGACTTCCAAGCAAAAGGTTGGAAGTTCACGTTCGCCAGAGGCACCTCAAAAGAGAAGCCTAGTGCTACTGTGCTTCCCAAATGTCAGCCATTGGGAATTTTAAGGAATGCAATTGTGCTCTGTCACGTGGGATCCCCATGAGTCAAAATTAATTCCACAACAACTGAGAGGGGGAAAAATAGCAGAAAGCCTGGAGACAGCAGGCCGACCACTGCACTAGATGTCCTGCTGGCTCTCCAGCCCCACCCGGGCCATCGGAGAAGCAAGTGTGAGCAGGGGTTCTGACCTGGTGGGAAAGAGAGTCGTGGCACCGAGGACAAGTCCCCTTCCTCTCCAAAGGGATTGGGGGGCCCATTTGTTTGGAAAGAAGTCTTCCTGCCATGTGAGTCAAAGCTTAAGGGCCTATTGCTGAGGCTGTCCGAGTGCTGGGTCCCTAAAAGGGCCCAGGAGTTTGGGAGAAGCCGATTGTTCTGAAGTCTGGGCTTACAGGCTATCGCCCCCCCCCCCCCACCCCCGGATTTGCTTTCATCAGTAAATGCCTTGTAAAATGTAATTACTTGACATCATTTAAGCATAGGGAGATTTCACAGAAAGTTTTCATTTCTGGCTTCTTTTGAAGGCTGTTTCTCATGCAGCTGCCCTTAACCTGCTGGAGCTGAGGGACGGACGGATGCCTCTCTCTTTAAAAGATGAGACCTTCACTCTATAGCTCATCCTTCTCCGGGACCTTGTTGGGCCCCTGCATGTGGTCCCCTGGCCATGGTCCTAATGAACCACAGAGGGATCTGAGACGTGTAGAAAAACTAGGAAGGGTCATGAAAATGATGTGATGGAGAAGCTGGGGACCACAGCAGAAGCCTGCCATTTCCTCCCTGACAGGCTGCATGGTGCAGCTCCGTCCTGGGCCCTGGTTCTCCCATTTGTGAAGGGTTTGCATGCTCAAGGCTCGCTGCCATTGGTCTGGGGCTCCAGAACACTGGGTCCAGCTGTGAGCTGGAGAGGACGCCCGAGGGGCAGCAGCGGGTCCTCTGCTCAACTGTCTAATCAGTCTCCTTCCTCTTTTCCTCCTCTCTCTCCTTGGTGTCTCCTCCATGGCTACCTTCAAACTCTTCGCTTCTCAGTCGCTGGGAACTTTATCTCCCTACTCCCAGGTAACTAAGCTGATTTGTGGAGACCTCTTTACTGACTGTCCTTCTCAGCCCCCAAAGACCCTAAGCCTTTATTTAAAGAGTTTTCCCCAAGCTGGGCAAAGAAAGAGAGCCTGGGCATGACCCAGAGGAACTGGTGGGGGCATGAAGGATGAAAATGGCTGGGTGAGACCTAACGCACCTGTTCTACCAGATATGACCTCCCTGGTCCTTCACCAAAATTCGGGAGACTGGCCCTGGGTCCAGTCGGGGGCCTGAGAGTGACGAGTGAATGCCCTGGGGATTCTCTGCTGTCCTGCCCACACTGTGCTTGGAACTTCAGTAGTGGGCCTCTGGATTCAGGAGTCTGCAACTTCACCTGCCCAATGACCCTTGAGCCACAGGCCCTCTTCCTTGCTCATGACCGCCCCCCTTATCCCCGCAGGACATCTATGAGAACCTGGACCTCCGGCAGAGACGGGCCTCCAGCCCAGGATACATCGACTCCCCCACCTACAGCCGGCAGGGCATGTCCCCCACCTTCTCCCGCTCACCTCACCACTACTATCGCTCTGGTAAGGAAGGGGAGCCCCGAAGAGGGAGAGGAGCAGAGGGGATAACGTAGTGGCTTAGTGTCCCTGGACTGCAGGGATCCTCCGAGACCTGTCCCAGGGACGACCCCTGAAGTGTGTGACTACTCAGTGACCACTAGGCCTCACTGGGCCCCAGCAGATGCACCCTGCTGGGGAGCTCACAGGGAGGGGATTCAGGTGCTGTGAAGAAGCAAGAAAGTATTTCATGAGCTGCCAGGAACAGGGGGTGGGAGGTGTTGCCAAGGGTAGCAGTTAGCTGCAGTGCCCTGGTGGAAACTCCTCCACCTTGGTCTTACCTGTCACACCAGGGGTTGCACAAAGGTTCACACAAGAGTCACACAGAGGGCCACGCCAGAGGGTCACACAGAGGGTCACACAGAGAGTCACACTAGAGGGTCACACAGAGGGTGATACCAGAGAGTCACACAAAGGGTCACACCACAGGGTCTCACCAGAGGGTCACACAGAAGGTCACACCACAGGGTCACAGAGAGGGTCACACAGAGGATCACACAAAGGGTCACACCAGGGGGTCACACAGAGGGACACACCAGAGGGTCACACAGAGGGACACACCAGGGGGTCAAACAGAGGGTCACACCAGAGGGTCACACAGAGGATCACACAAAGGGTTACACCAGGGGGTTACACAGAGGGTCACACTAAAGCGTCACACAGAGGGTAATACCAGAGGGTCTCACAGAGGGCCACAACAGAGGGTCACACCAGAGCATCACACAGAGGGTGATACCAGAGACTCACACAGATGGTCACACAGAGGGACACACAGAGGGTCACACAGAGGGACACACCACAGGGTCTCACCAGAGGATCACACCAGAGGGTCTCACCACAGTGTCACACAGAGGATCACGCAAGAGGGTCACACAGAAGGTCACACAGAGCATCTCACCAGAGTCCCTTACAGAGGGTCCACAGAGGATCACAGAAGTCCTACTATAGGCGTGGGGCCTGAGACTTATCGCTGCGGTGGAGGAAAGGAGCTGTTAAGGGACGGGCCTGGGTGAGAGGGGTGGGAAACTAAGACAGGAAGATATATTTCTGAAGCTCCAAGGAGTTGATTTTGATGACCCATGACCTCTGACTTTGGGGTCAGGCAAGGAAGCAGGGTCACCCCTGTTCCTGCGGACTTGCATGAGAACACATGCTTCTCCTGCCGGGGCCTGAGCACGCAGGTGCCCCAGCCACCACACCACCCTCGCTGTCATCACCTCCCTGCTTCCCAGCCGCCACTGCATTAATGCCTGTTTTCTCTGTGCCTCTGTTCTCTCTGGGGACCACTGCCTGCGTGCTCCAGGGCCTGAGAGTGGCCGGAGCTCTCCATACCATAGCCAGTTAGATGTGAGGGCCTCCACTCCGACCTCTTACCAGGCTCCCAAGCACTTTCACATCCCAGGTAGGCGCTGCCCACCCGAATGCCTGGCATGGGTGCATGCTCCGTGGGGTCGCTGGGCGCCAGCACCGAGGAGAAAGGAGCCAGTTTCTGGGCCCCTCCCCAACCAACTGTCCTCACTAACCCCACCTTCAGCCCCATAGCCACATGCTATAGTCCACCCAAGTCCTTCACGTGGCAGAGATTTGTTCAAGGTCTTGATCAAGACCACAAGAGTCTGGAGCAGGTCTTCAGAGAGTCAAGTCAGTGAAGAAAAGCCACAGGGGCTGAGCAGGAAGTGCCTCTGATAGCTGAGGGTCGCAGGAGATGAGTCTGTATAACACAGTGTTGAAGGTCATGGGCTTTTATTTCACATGAGTTGGAGGGGGTTTTTGTGTGGATGCAGATGAATATTATTGGTGACTAAACCAATAAGTAGATAGATGCCTGCCAAGATACGTGTCATGCACATAATAATACGGGACAGCATGAAGGTCCTACTGGGGTCCGGGAAGCTAGGTTAGGTGAGGTGCTCAGAAAAGGGTGCTCGGAAGGTGACACTGAAGCCAAAAAGATGAGAAGGAGCCAGTCTCTGAAGTGTGGAGAGTGGGAAGCCCTATAACAGCAGCCACTGCCTCCCTCTTCCTGCCCAGTGTGACTGACTAGAGAGGGTGGGAGATGGGGTGGGGGCTGGGACATTGAGAGGAACCCCGGAGGTATAGTGGGTAAGTGCTCAGCTGGTAACTGGAATGTCCAGTTTAAACTGACCAGGCGCCCTGTAGGACAAAGACGAGGTCGTCTGCTTCGGTAAAGATTGACGACCTCAGAAACCTATGGAGCATTTCTGCACTGAGTGTCAAGACCGAAGCGGGTTTAGATTACGTTGGACGTGTGATCTGGACGAGCTCACACCCTGAATTACAGGAAAGCTAGGCCTTTATCCCAGCCACCTCGGTCGAAGCTTGGTTTTTCACTCGCCACTCTGTTTTTTTCTGGGAACATATCTGCTCTTTCATCTAGACCTCTCTCAACTCTCCTCTGAAGGACCCCTCCTGACCACTTCTGAGGGAAGGGGAGGGAGATAATGCTGAAACGTGGCCATGGCACCCTGGGGACTTCCCTGTGGAATGAGGGGTGGCTGTGGGGTGAAGACAGTGAATACCTGCCCTGCATGGGGTCCTGCCGAGCATGTGCCCACCTGTGCCTGCATGCCCACCTTTCGAGGACCTCCCTCTGCACCACCTGAGCCATTCATTTCTTTCCCCTCCTGGACTTGGGATGTGTTGGTATGATGTTGGAAGCTCAACTTTGTGAGGAAAAGTTCACCAAAAGAAGGATGGTGGAACCTTTAAAAGTTGCTGAGCATCTCTCTCTCCTGAGATCAACTGACCAACTGCTGTCTCCCTGTCTCCTTGTCTCTCCCTGTCCTCCCCACTGTCCCCTCTTGCTCTCTCTCTGACAGCTGGAGAAAGTAACATCTACCGGAAACCCCCCATCTACAAACGGCATGGTATGGTCTGAGGCAGGCAGGGCGTGGCCAGGCAAGGGGAGGGGAGGGCAGCGTCACCAGGAAAGTCACAGGGCTGCAACTCGGTCCCTTCTGGCTGGCCACCCACCAGTCACTCAAGGTGACACTGAGGAGCAGTGCAGTCTTTATTTTGGAGGAATAACAAAGGCTGTGTCCCCTGACTACCTTCCACCTCCTCCACAACCTCTGCTTTACATGCTTTCAGGTGTCCAAAAGTCCACCGTCAAAACAGTGCTTACAAAATGCACATACCCAGAGCGGGAGGGAAATCACACTCCTAGCAATTGGTACTCAAACTCCCCATCTATTAGAATCACCTGAGAAGCATACAGATTCCTCGGCCTCATCCTCGACTCAGTCAGATTTTGTCTCTGAAATGATTTTTCCACAAGAAGCCTTCACAGCGTGATGGTTAAATATTCAGTTGGTAATCACAGTTCCTGAAGTGAGTTGCTGATTGCGATGATCCATGAACTCTGGCTTTGGGGTCAGACAAGGCACATGGGATTGCAATGCATGAGAATCAACTGGACAATTGGGTTTTTGTTCTCTTTAGAGAGTCTTGGACTCTAAAGGGGCAGCTAGTACCTTCTGTCTCCCTCACTTGCCTAAAACTCTGGCCAGGATCCAGTGAGGGGAGCAAAGTTAGACCATCGTGTGGTCTGGCGGAAGCAGCTCTGAACCAGGGGTCTGCCCTCGGTGAGGGGCAAGTGCAAGTGTAAGTGGTGGCCTGGGGGCTTAATATCCTGAAACTTGGGCAGTTATCAGCAGCGCTGGGATTTAGGGTGACTTTCTGGACCCATACATGCATACATGTAACTATGGAGGGCATGCATTATTAAACACCCCCCCCCCAAAATGACCACAGACAGGCACCTTCTCCAACAGAGATAATATGGCTTTCTGTCCAAAGATGGACCCAGGCTTCACAGGTCTATACAGAAATTTTCAGGTGCCCCTGGAGGAGGCTCCCAGCCCGGGGTGGCTTAGAGCTTAGGGTCTCAGGAGCCGGTGCCACTGTGGCTTAATTCCCGAGATATGGAAGTGGCGCCCTACTCATTTCCACAGCCCCTCTCTGCCCTGGCCGCCTGTCACTCCTCTTTGGGCTACTCTAATGCCATTGCTCTGTAAGTATGTGTGCCTGTCATGGGTTCAAAGGTCACCTCCACTTGTGGACTGTAAGTGGAAACCTTGAAGCTAGACCTGACCCAGCAAACCATTGTAGGCACTTCGCAGTTGGGGAAGCTGAGGCAGAGAAGGGTGGGATGTGCCGTGTTACACCTCAGTTAAGTGGCAGAGCTGGATCAATGCCTAATTCAGCTGACTCCCTATCTAGTGCTTCTTGTTTAGGGTCAGATGGTGTCCCCAAAATAGGATATGGAGTTTCAGCACAAGGAAGAGGTTGACCTAATGTAGTGTGCATGATGTCCCTGCTGATTCCTATCCAAAGGGATTCACATCCACAGCTAGGCAGATGTCTGTCTAGAGGATCTGGAAGGTAAGAGCAGAGGCCCCACCTGGATCCTGTTCAGTCCTACTTCATGAAACCATGACCTTGATGTTCATGAAGAAGAGACCTGGGAAGCCATGGAAGAAGCCCCTCAGCCAGGATCTGGTTCAATCTTGCACTAATTTACTTGGGCAAGACCTCTATCTGCTTCTGGGATTCAAGTTCCTCGCAGTAGAATGAGGGATTAGCTACAATGCCTTTCCAGGTCCATTTCTCCATGTCCCAGGCTTGCCCACCAGATTTCCTCATGGTCACAAGGCGGCCTCACATCTCCAGGCTAGAGTCTGACGGGGGCAAGGAAAAAGGTGGACAGTCCCAGGCAGGACTCTCCCTCCCTGAAGCTCTTTCCTTGGGTCCTTTACAGGTGATTTGTCCACAACAACCAAGAGCAAGACAAGTGAAGACATCAGCCAGGCATCCAAGTATAGTCCGGCCTACTCACCAGACCCTTACTATGCTGCAGAGTCCGAGTACTGGACCTACCACGGGTCTCCTAAAGGTACCGTGCCCCTCAGAGGAACCAGGGTTAGACCTCATGGATATGCTGTGGACACACACAGTTGGGAGGACACTAGCCCAATCCCTCACAATATTTCATTTATTCACTCAACAAGCATATATTAAAGACCAGCCGTGAACTCTAGGGTTCTACTGTTGAACAAGGCAGGCCTGGCCTCTACCTTTGTAGGGGTGACATAGGTCCCAGATGTGAGTGGAAGGAAAGCTAATTTTCAGCCTAGGATAGGATAGAAACTTCTTAGCTAACCTAGGAAGAGAAAGGAGGAGGAGGTAAGTCAGCCAAGAGTGTGAAAATGTGTGCTCGCTTTGGCAGCACATACACTAAAATTGGAACGATACAGAGAAGATTAGCATGGCCCCTGCGCAAGGATGACATGCAAATTCGTGAAGCATTCCATATTTTCGACCCTGAAATGAACCAGTCTGTAATGAAGGCTAACTCCTAACTCCTTTCACCTACAAATTTAGTCTTTGGATACAAAGCTAAGTGGATAGTCCTTACGGAGGGACTGTTTAAAAAGAGGCAGGGAGAAGAAAAGAAAGAAAAAAAAAGAGTGTGAAAATGTATGCACCGAAATCCACAATGAGATGGGGGGTTCCACTAGGAAGAAGGAGATGTGATCAGCTCACTTGAGTAGAGCTCTGAAAAGGGAAAGCAAGGCCAAAATAACGGCTAACACAGAGCCTTGGAGATTAGGGTTAAGACTTTGATGTTTCTTCTAAAACTAAGGAAACCAGTACAGTTGATGACATGATGAGCTTGTGCTTTGGGGAGACTACTTCTTAGGGTGAAAAATGGTTGGATGATAGTAAGGAGAGAATGTGGGAAGGTGGCAGGCACTTCTGGACATCTTGGCAAAGCATAAGGTCTCAGTGGGGCCCCAAGGTGCCACCCACCAGAATTTCCATCAAGATCCAAATGATGAAACACATGCCTTTACTAACTGAATGCTCATTCTGAACAAAAGTTTCATGCAGAAATTACCCTGATCTTTCCCCTCACATGAGTTTTCCACCTTGGAAAGGAGGTGAGATGCAAACAGGTAAGCCAAGAGATAAAGCAGACAATGATGAGGACCCATGAGAAGTACTAAGTGGAAGACCTCTCTGAGAAGCAGACAGAGAGTTTCTTTGTCAGGACTGCTTCCGTTGCAAGATAAAACATCACCAACACTTCTGCATGGCTTAAGCTGAAAAGGCTTGCTCTCGCTCGTGTCCTGGATGAGCTGTGGTTGTATTGACTCGAGAGCCGCTTGAGTCTAGAGGGAGAATGAATGTCATCAGGACTTGGGCTGCTGTTCTGGGAGAGATTCCGTTTTCATCAAGACAAGACCTCTGAGGTCCAGGTTTACACCTGCTCTTCTTGTTAGACACCATTGACTCGACTCCAGGTATGAATACAAGCCTGATGTGTAGCAGAACAAAACACTGCCCAGTCCTCTACCATCCTCACAACTGCTTTTACGTTTGAGCCCATTGTTTGGGGGCTTGGGGGAGCTTAGCTTATTGTTAAAGTCAATCCATCTTTTTGAGGCTTGTCTTCTTTCTCACTGACATTCTACATTAGCATCATGTACTCTTACAGGGGTTGTCTATTCTGATATAATGCCCAAATTAAATGAGACAAAGTCTTCACTTCTAAGAAGCATCTGACATCTTAGATTTTCTAAGGCAGCTTGAGAAGACACAGTATTATGACAAATGTGCAAAACCTAGGCGTTAGAAAATTAAAAAGAGAGAACATAATTTCTCAAGTTGAAAGAACCAAAGGAAAAAATCCAAGCCTCCTGTTTCAATACCAAAGGATTCTGTGGGCAAAACATTGAATGATGCAGGAAGCATCAAAAGAAGATGAAAAGAATACATAGAGTCAAGAGTCACTGTACCAAAAAGAACTAGTCAATTCTCAGCCATTTCAAGTGATTGCACATGATCAAGAAGTAATGGCATTGAGGGAAGAAATCAATGCTTTAAGGGATTGATGAAAAACAAAGCTCCAGAAACTGACAGGATGCCAGCGGATAGGTTTACAACAAGTAGACACTGAAAATGCTCACACATCAATGCCAAGAACTTTAGAAGACAGCTACTGCTGCCTGACCAACTGACTTAAAAAGATCTATCTTTGTATCTATTCCAAAGAAAGGTTATCTGACGCTTACTTACACCCTGCCCAGTAGAAGGGTAACTCTCCCACCAGTTACGGGAAAAGTCTCTGTGTGCAAGCTTGTCCACTGGGCTGTCAGCCTCAGCTGAACCTCACAGTCTGATAATGGGAAGCAACTGTGGACTGCTTGGTCTAAGTCTCTCATCCATTGTGGACAAACATTTGGCCAAAGTACACTTGTCACTCAGCCAGAAATTGGTCGAGGTGGGAACGAGGGCAGGCTGGGTGGCGGGTGCGGGCTGGACCTGATCCTGTCTGTCCTCGGCAGTGCCCCGAGCCAGGAGGTTCTCGTCTGGAGGAGAGGAGGATGATTTTGACCGCAGCATGCATAAGGTGAGCAGCTCCAGCACTGAGTAAGAGGCTAAGAGGGTCAGTGGCTGGGAGAATTTTCAATGGTAAGTGACAGCAACCAAGTCCAAGTTGACGTAGGCATCATAAAAGAACTGTATTATTTCTTAGAACAAAAAAGCCAAAGGGTAGGATTATCCTCATGTATAATCCTGTATAATCAGGAAGAAGCTGTTTTTTTAAAAAAGTCCACAGAGAAGCTGGCTGCCTCTTCCCTCTTCCTGGCTTGCTTCTGTTTGGCGTCAGGCTCAGGCAGATTTTCTTTCAAGCCAAAGCCAAGTGGGTGCCAGTAGCACTGACCCATTGCTGGAGAGAATGTAAAATGGTGCAGTCATGGTGGAAAACAAGCTAGTGGTTCCTGAAAAACATAGAATTATCATATAACTCAGTAGGTATATACCCAAAAGGCTTGAAAGCAGGTACTACTCAAACAGACACTGAGGCATCAGTGTTCACTGCAGCAGATAGAAACAAACACAAACTCACATGAGCAAATGGATAGAGGAAATGTGGTACATCCATACACTAGAATATTACTCAATCTCGAATCCATCAGAGGCTCCGCTGCATCTGAAGGACAAACTCCTCCTGTGCCAGACAGATCCAATTTGACAGTACACAACAACAACAACAAAAGAATATTATTCAATCATAAATAATGAAGACCTGATTCCTACTAGTGCACAGATGAACCTTAAGCACATAACATACTAAGGTAAAGAAGTCAGGCACCAGAGGTCACATAGGAATTCTGTTTCTGTGAAATACCCAGACTTGACAAAAGCATAGAGACAGAATGCAGTCATGATTCTGGGAAGCAGAGGAGGACCAGCTCTTTAATGCACACAGGGCTTTGCTTTAGAGTGGTGAACATGTTTTAAAACTGGAAAGAGGTGAGGTTGTACAATATTGTGACTATACAATTAGTTGCTTTCAAATAGTTAATTCCATGCTATGTGAATATCACTGCAAAAAAAATTAGTTAAAGGAAAATAAAAAAATATGTATGCTAGTAACTCCAAAATGAGTTTTGGGGGAGGCTCTATTTTTCTTGGCTAGACCCATCTGCCCAACATGGAACCAATCACTGTGGCCAGGATGACACCGTTCTGTCATTGGCCAGGCTTACGTTTTATGTCCAATAGACTGCTTTTGGAAGAGTGGTGATTTTCAGCAGAAAATATGAGTTCTGCAATGAGGGAGGGATGCTAGAAGGGGAAAATGCCAAACGCTAGGAGGTGAGATGACACAGCTTTCTCAGGACTGTCCATCCCAGAGTTCTATGCTTCTAAC
Organism: Elephantulus edwardii; assembly: GCF_000299155.1. Lineage (NCBI taxonomy): Eukaryota > Metazoa > Chordata > Mammalia > Macroscelidea > Macroscelididae > Elephantulus > Elephantulus edwardii. The sequence goes on along the minus strand of NW_006399880.1, from coordinate 4,878,264 downwards.
ATCATCTCACCTCTGTCTCAGCTCCAGAGCGGAATTGGCAGGCTGATTCTGAAGGAGGAGATGAAAGCCCGGTCCAGTTCCTATGCCGATCCATGGACCCCACCCCGGAGCTCCACCAGCAGCAGGGAGGCCCTGCACACTGCAGGCTATGACATGTCCCTCAATGGCTGTAAGTGCTCCCGTGGGGCTGACTCCTCCCCACTCCACCTGTGAGACTCAGCCTCCAGAGCACTCCACTGGGTCTTGATAGAGCCTCAATCTCATGACTGCCCTGTATTAGGTGCTTACTTTGATCCAAGCATCTCATCTCTCATAGCATCCCTGTGCTGTGAGTGCCATGACCACTCCCACCTTTTACAGCTTTATTACTGAGACCTAGAAAGCTTTGGTAACTTGCCCAAGGTCTCTCAGTTCATAAGTGATGGATCTGAGAGTAAAACCAGATCCATCAAACTCCAGAACACAGAGACGAGATTTGTCTTCTAGTTGAGGGTCTTCTAGTTGTACAAGCCAGCATTCTGCCTTGATGCCAAGAATATGGAGGTGAACAATTAGACAAGGTACTTTCTCTCTTGGAAGCTGATATACTAGAGCAGAGCTTGGCACATTATAACCCATGTGCCAAATCTGGTCTACTGTCTGTCCTTATAAATAAAGTTTTATTAGAACATTGCTATGCCCACTCATTTGTGTATTGTCTACAGTTGTTTAAAGCAGTTAGAACAGTAATGAATAGTTGCACCAGATCAAATCACCTGCAAAACCCAAAATATTTACTCTCTGGTTCATCACAGAAAAGATTTGCTGACCCTCTTCTAGAAGTTCAAGAGCCTGACTGCTAACAAAAATGTCAACAGGTCAGCTCCAAGGGAGAAAGATGTAGTTAGTATTCAGCTTCCATAAAGATTTACAGCCTCAGAAATTCTGTGAGCTGTTCTACTCTGTCTTAGAAGGTCTCCATGAGTCAGAATACTCAATGGTAAAGATTTAGGATTTCTTGTTTGTTCTAGAAGAAGGAGACAAACTGTAAACATAGTTAGACAAGTTGATAAAATAATTTTGGAAAAATGCCACCTCCTCTGGAAAGCCTTCTCCAGTCGTCAGACACTTCCACATGTTACACAGCAGAGCGCTGCATGCGGTCTTAGATCATCAGGCCTTTCATCTGTAGAGCCACTGAGTGGTCACTGAGTTGATTCAGACTCATAGCAACCCTATGGGGCAAAGTGGAACCACCCCGTAAGGTTTCCAAGTCTTTATGGAAGCAGACATCTTTCTCCCACAGATGATTCAAAACTCACCAACCTTTCAGATAACAACCAAACATATACCCACTGCGCAGCAGCTGACCACAAACTGCTCTCACCACCGGGAAAGTACCTACTAAGTGGCTGAGCAGATGAGCTTCTGCGCCTGTGTTTCTGCGGCACTGCTGAGCGGCACTGTTTGCAATCCTGCCTCTGAGGTTTGGGCAACTCACCAGTGCTGCTCAAAATTCAACCCCATTAAACAGCATCCAGGCAAGAAATATCAAGAAGCACCTGCCATGCACAAGGTGCTGAGGTGTGAGACACACTAGGGCCAAAAGTGAACAATCAGAAACTGACCACTGGGACATGAGGACCCAGCCGACATGGCTTAGTCACTAGAACCGCCCATCCTCTACCATGTCTCTCGCCACTGTGAACACTAACTGACCTCTGGCTTTTCTCTATTGCAGCCCCTCGGTCCCACTACCTCGCTGACAGCGGTATGTCCTCCCTGCCTTCCAGCCCTCTGTGTCCTGTGAGGGCCAGAACAGGGTCCACCATGGTTCCCTTCTGATGACCAATCAACACAGATGTCCCAGCACATCCTTATTTCAAACAGTGCACCTTGTTGTTTTTATTAGATTGTGGGGACCCCAATTTTTGATTCCAGAACCAGGATTGAGTATAAAAGAAGTCTAAAAGAGAGAGAGAAAGTGAGACAGAGCAAACATCTTCCACCCACTTGGGATCCTCCCTACTGGTTCTGGATGGGAGCCACCAGCTTGATTCCAGTCCCAGGACTTCTGCCTCGAGCACCCTGAGGCTTGAATGTAGAGGTCCATCATGGGAAGGTAGACATGTGCAGGTCAAAGCCAGAACAGAGAGTGGGTGCCTCCGTGGGCCCAGATTTCTGATGTCATGTGAGGAAGAGAGCACAGAATAACAGAAGTGAAAACTGGAGGCCAGTTAGGAAACTGCTTTAGGCGTGAAGCGCCTCATTGACAGTCAAGTCATAAGTCTAGCCAGTGGACAGCAGTTGCCAGTGGTCTCTGACAGCACCCCTTATTGCTGGGTTGGGTGTCATTTTGGCCATACACGATCAGATGTTGTTGCTGTATACTGTCAAGTTGGAACCAACTGGTAGCTGAGCCTTCAGGTTTTCCAAGGTAGTAAATTGCATGGGAGGAAATGGTCCATCTTTCTCCTTCAGAGAAGCTGGTGGATTCAAACCACATGCCTTTGGGTTGGGAGTACAGATCCTTAACACTAGTCCACCAGCCCTCAGGACAGATTATTGGCTTTGGTTTACTATTGATTGATCTAGTTTCTTTTTTTTTCCCAGATCCCCTCATCTCTAAATCAGCCTCCTTGCCTGCCTACAGGAGAAACGGGCTGCACAGGGTAAGTAAGGGAAGGGGCAATGCCTGGATGCTCACAGCTTGGTACTAGCTACTTATCCTGGCAGTTACTTATGAGTGAAGCCTTAAGGGAAGGAAGGGTCAAGAGAAGAATGGACTCTCTTTGTGAAGCATGCCGCCTGAGAGAGGCTAGAAAACAACCAATACTCAACAAGGACTTTGTTCCAGGCCGGGTACTAAACTCTTTACCTGCATTAACTCCTTGAACCTTTATGACTCTGGGAGGTAGTTACTATTGTTTACCTTATTTTGTAGAGGAAGAAATAGAGGTACAGAGAGGTGAGGTGCCCTGCCCAAGCGCTCCCACCCAGTTAGTAGAAGGGGTGCTGGAACCCAGGCCACTGACACCCCAGCCCACCCTGGCTGCCATGCTCCCCTCGCCTCTGACATCACTGTGGTCTCCTAGGCTCCTTGCATGATGATGTCAGCATGAGAGCAGGAAGTGGTCTTAAGGTCTGTCATGAAATTCCAACCTTGTTAGCATGAGGAAAGGCTGAGCAACTGGAGGAATGACCCAAGGAAAGGGTAGACACATTGGTAGATCCTAATCTCTCAGGAGTAACTAAGTGCTGGGCACTTTTCCCAGTCCTGGGAGGCTGAGGCTCTGGGTCTTGGGCTCCAGTTGAGAAGACCAACAATGAATGTTTATATTTGATGCCATGGTCATTATAGGTGCTAGGAAGAAAATCTGGGCAAAGGGAAAGAGGATGGTCAGAAAAGGCTGAAAGCAAAACTGGATTCCCCGGATTAAGGGAAAGGTCTCACTGTGAAAAGGGGGAGAAATAGCCTAGAAAAGACCCTGTAGGGAGGGTGCAGTGGGTCTCAGCCGGTTGTGGCCTGACCGTATGAGTGACAGGAAGCTGGAGCAGCTTGTCACGAGGGTCAACCCACGGGGCTTCAGTGGGTCTCCAGCAGCTATGCTGTGCAGCCTCACTTGGCCAGGAAGGGTTTTTTTCTTTTCTTATTACTGAGAATATACACAACAAAACATAGACTAAGTCAATATTTTCTACACGTATAAGTCAGTGACATTCATTCCTCAGGCCCTGCAGCCATTCCCACCCTCCTTTTCCTATTGTCCCTCCTTCATTTACATAAAATTAACATAAACTCAGGGTCCTCAAGCATCTTATCTTACCTTTCAAGTTACTGTCAGTTTGATCCTGAATATATGGTTCTTAAGAATCTAAAGCACTCTCGCTTTCCCCTAAAAAAAAAGAGAAAGGAAAAAAGAAAAATAAAGCACTCAAGGTAGGCAGTCTTTATTATTAGTTAGTTGAACTATTGTTTGATTTTAAGATTTCAAGGGATACCTTTGGTTTAAGGTTTAAAGACGATCTTAGGGCAGTCATCCAGGCTCAAGGACTCCAGAAGCTGACTCTGTCAGGGGTTTAGTGGGATCCCTTCAGCCGCCTGGGCAAAGGGACCACAGAGGGACAGGAGGGGAAACTGGAGCCTGGTTAGGGAACTATTTTAGGACAAAGACATGAGAAGGATCAGAGCTAATAAACCACCATCTGATGAGGGCACACAGACTCTGTCCTCACTGACTCAGAATGCAGACATTCACTTGTTCAAGCGTTCACCCAAAGAAAGTTTATTACCTAAGCCAAGAAGCAGTCTGGATATTTGATAAGTGAAAGGAAAAAATAGCAAACACTTTTTCTTTTTTTTAATAGCACACAAAATTTCGTTTTAATATGTTTAAGAAATACACGTGGCTCATGCATTTTTCTGTTTAACATGAAGTAATGGCTTTGTTGGCGGCCATGATGATAGTGGTGTTTTGAAACAGCTGTGGTAATATATTCACACATTCATGTTATTTAGTCCACACATGGGGTTGCTATGAGTTCAGGGTGACTGAATAACAGCTAATAATAATCCATCTAAGAAAGTAATTTATCCAAATTTGATCCAGGAGGATGAGATGAGAGGTTTATGTATGGTCATTTGAAATGATCTCACTGCTGTCTAGTCAGAACTGACGAGTTACTGACCCTGAGGGGGCTTTCAGTGGTTGTCTACTATGTGGTTGGAGATTTCCCATCTTTCTCCCTCAGGGCAACTGGTGGATTCAAAGTGCATGCCTTTGCCCTGTCAGCAGTCAGAAAAAATTTCTATAAAATGAGAAAGAAAAAAAAAATCTATGAAATGCTAAAAGTTAATGAGGGCGATAGGAAAATAAAGTTGGGGGATTGGACTTCAAAAGACAAAGTGGCATTTTTTAAATAGAGTAAATGGCCCGGACCCCATAGAAAAGGCAATATTTGAGCAATGAAAGGAATCAGGAGATGATTCTTTATTGAGCACTGACTATGTGCTGAGTGTTCCAGTAGATGTTGGGATATCGTGGTGAGTTAAAATCCTCCACATGGAACTGAGGCCTCTGAGAGGGTCCCAGCACCCACTCAACTCTTGGTTTCTGGAGATGGTGAGAATGTCTGGGGTAAAGGTGAGCTGCTGTCAAGCCATCTGGCTTCTGTCTCCCTGCAGACACCCAGCGCAGATCTCTTCCACTACGACAGCATGAATGCAGTCAACTGGGGCATGCGAGGTGAGTGTGGCCCCGCGTGTCTGCAGGGAGGGCACCGGGCCCATCACGGGGATTGTAGGTTTCCCCACTCTTCCACTGTTGCTGACCTTCCGCCAACAATCGCTTCAGATTCTGTCTGAACCGCAAGTTCTCATTCCCTTTCACATCCCATCCCCTCACTTATTCCCCCTCTATTCCACTCATCCTTTCCAGTGAAGCCTCAGGTGACATGCCCTAGGCCATCTGTTCCATGTGGCTTCCCAGAGTCAACAGCATTCCATCCTTTCCATGTCTCTCAACTCATGTGTCCCCCAGCCTCGGGGGAGAGGAGCATGCCGGCTATACTTCAACCCTCATAAGAGTCCATGAGCATCATGCTTTGTGCCTGTGATGCCCCTTGGCAGCCTCCACCAGTTCCTACAGCCTCAGGAGAAAGCTCCACCCATAGGCCTCCACTAGGAGCTAGAGGGGCTCACCCTTGGACCTCATCATTACAGATGATTACATTATAGAACTTCTCTAAGTTCTATCCTAAATATCTCAACAGTCATCTCCCTGCTCCCACATCAGTCTGACCCCTACCTCCAGTCATCTTCTGTGCTCATACCAGCCTTGATCGTATCCCAGGGTGAATTCAGCAAGGACAGGGGCTCCGGGTGGTCATGTGAGAGGAGAGGAGGGAGACAGAGGCTCGTGGAAAGATTCTAACAAAGGCTGGAGGGTTTCCATTGTGTGTCTCTCTTGTTTTCTCTCTGCAGAATACAAGGTAAAGGCTGTACGTAGACCCTGAGAGTCTCTAGGACCCTGTTAGTGCTGCCCTGGAGACCAGCAGGTGGTGATAGCACTGTCTCTGCAGGGGAAATAATATGGATAAGTAACTGCAAGGATCATTTCAAGACAAGCATTTGCCTTCCCTCCTTGTCCAGCATTCAGCCCTATGTCCCTTGACTCTTGGTATCAGACAGGCTGCCAGACCTCATGGGCTCTCTGGAGGCTCCCCAGTGACCAAATACTGACAGTTCCATTCTGGAGGCCTTGCGCCTACATCAGTGCCAAATTCCACTAAGTTTAGCAATGCTAGGGAGCCTCTGGGGAGAAAGTATCATGGGGCTGCTTGGCAACCCTTAAAGATGGCAGTCCCAGCCATTCCTCCAGACTTGAGTCTCTGACCTCCTCCAGATAGAAGAGGGAGCCCCAAGAACATGGCTGAAAGAGACAAGCTCACTCCCCTCACCCAAACCAGAAACATGCCCTTCCTTCCTTCCTCACCAGATCTACCCTTATGAACTGCTGCTGGTGACCACAAGGGGAAGGAACCGACTGCCCAAGGATGTGGACCGGACTCGTTTGGAGGTAAGTGGAGAGAACTCTGAGGGAGCTTTTGAGTTTGAATGGATTCCAGAAGTTTCCTGGATCAACCTATTTGAGAGACAAAGTCAGGGGAGAAATGGCTTTAAGCTCACGCAGTGTGTTTACACTCTCCAGCATGGGCCTAGAGGTTTCCTCTGACCCTGAATGTTTGTGCTGGTTTACGCTGCATCCTTTTCCATTCAGTTGGCATCTACAACCGATATCCCCACCTGGGCTTATCTTTTTGTGGACATAGAAGGAGAGCTAGATTTGGCCCCTGCCCTCATGGGGCCTAAAGTCTGGCTGATAAAAAGAAATACACTGGTTTCCTGCAGAATTATACCAAAAATGAGTAGTTATGCTAGGATAGGCTGGGAGAAGCCAGAAAGCTTAGGTCTCAAGTCATATGCCTTTGTTTCAAACTCTGATTCTGTCCTTGCTACTCAGGCAGCTTCGGTCAGGTGACCATCTCTGAACTTCCAACTTTTCGTCTGTAAAGGGCAGTTGAAATCCCCCCCCCCCTTAGGCCTGACAAGGGAAGTAAATGGGACTGCACACTTAAAACCTATCACACTGACAGGCACATATTCAGCATTCAATATTGTTTTTATTCAGAAAAGATCATCACATGAGTTGGTGCAAATGGTTAGCATTGCTGCCAAATGAGAAGGCTGGAGGTTTGCGTGTGCCCAAAAGCATTTCAGAGAGAAGGTTCCGTGAGCCTCTTCTGAGAAAACCAGCCCCTGGAAACACGATAAAGCACAGATTCCATTCTGACACACAAGGGATTGTCAGGAAGCAGATTGACAGGAGTCAGTGTAACAGCATTAGGTTAGAGGGTTGGTATAGAAGGTGGGGAATGTGCAGGACTGGGAAGCTCTGAGTCCTTCCACCACAGCCGTACTTGCTTAGCAACCCAAAGAAGTAAATGATTCTTTCCACGTTTCTAACAAGGATCTCCTTGTCCTGCCTCGCAGTGAAGGTCTGTGGTGCTGAAAGGACAGCGCCCACAGCTGAACCATCATTAAGAGAAATACTTGAGGACTTGCCCTACTCTTCTACACCCAGAAGCTTATCTGTCCCTGAGCATCAGAGTCACCCAGGAAGCTTTTTAAAAATGCCAGTGGAGGCCCATCCCACCCCCAGACCAATCAATCACACACAGTCAGAGAGAGGCCCCGGCATGATTCTAATGTGTTACCAGAGCTGAGACCACTGGGCTAGAGACTGCCCTGTTACCAGCTCTAGTTCCGGGAGAGGACTGAGGGGGGGAGATTTTGATACAAGAAAGCTGATTATAGACATCCATTAACCCAACAAATATTTATTGAAAAATTATTCTGTGTGTCGTTTATTGTTATGAGTGGTGTTGTAATGTTCTGTTGAGTTGGAACCGACTCAGAGCTGACCTTCCAGCAGGTTTTCAGAGGTAGTAAATCACACAGGAGTTGATTACCCCTCTTTTTTCCATGGAGAGGCTGGTGAATTCAAACCACATGCCTTTGGATGGGCAGGGCAGTACCAAGATTTATCAGTGAATGTAACAGGCAAAGCCTCCTGCCTTCTTGAAGCTTGCATTCTTTCCCAAGGAGCAAAACACTAACAGGACACAAATTATAAACATCACAAATATTATATCAATTATTTGGTGGTAAATAAAAGAAGATGCAGAGTGAAGGGATCAGAAGTTATGTGTCACGCTGACACACAAAGGGGAGAAGGAGGAGGTGCAGTTTTAAGTAGTTTGAGCAGAGAAGATTTCATTACAAATGTGGCATTTGAATAAAGCCTTAAAAAGTAGGTGAGGGAGTTAACTGTGTTTAAATAGAGAGATCAGTCCTTTGAGTAAACAGTGTTCAGCTTTTGCATTCAGGTCAGCCTAGAGGTGCCATGGAAGAAAGATCTGGCAGCCTACTTCCAAAAATCAGTTCTTTTCTGGTACACTTGGCATTTCTATGAGGTGGAATCAACTCAGCAGATTTATACATAGATACATAGATAATCTATAAAGTACATACTACAGTACTCCCAGTTTCCAAAAGACACTGGAGCTTGGGAGATGAAGTAACTGGGCCCAAGTTACACACTTAATCCTTACGCTGTGACATCTTGTGCAAATGTAAAATGAACAGGCTGGGATTACGTTTCCCAGAAGTTAGGGAGAAAGGAAGTTCGGGCTGGCACATAAAGGGGAGTAGTCTTAGCCCTCAGCAGGTGCTGTTGTAGACACCTCACTTGAGAATGAGTCTCATTTCCGTTGAAATATTGAATGGATTCTGACTCCGGGAGACCCTACAGGATAAAGCAGAACTGCTCTGTGGGGATCCTCGGCTATGATCTTTATGAGAGCAGATGACCAAGTCCTTTTCCCTCATGGTGCCACGGGGTGAGTTCCAACTACCAACCTTTTGGCTAGCAGCCAAGTGTCTAACCTCTGAACCACAAGAGTGCCTCCAGCTTTGTCTGCCACTCTCTTATACCTAGCTTCATATGCAGGTTCTTGAGCACATTAGAGAAAGCCAGCAAGAGACTCAATGATAACTACTAGCACCACCCTGTCTAGAAAAAGACCAAGTAAGTCTTCATTATAGCTTCCCTCAGTCCTCACGAGGAAGGGCCGAGGGGAAAATGCCCTCTTATCCACGGTATTTTCTCAGCCCTCACATGAGTGAAAGTAGACCAGTTCATGGCATGAATAATGAAGAGAGAGCTATCTAGACTGAAGGAAACTGAGAAAGGCCAGCAGCCAAGTGTGATGTGTGGATGTCCTTTGAATCCTTAATGAGTCAACTGTAAAAAGCCATTTTTGAGACTATTAAGGGAATTTTTTTTTTACAGAAGAATGGTGACTCTAGAGAATTTTGGTGTCATTTTCTTACATGTGCTTATAGAATTGTGTGAGGAAATAGCCAGTGTTTTTGAGATGCATTTGGAAGGGGAGATGAATTGACAGAGTGTCTGTCATTAAGTGCTGTGGAGTCTGCCTCCTCTCCTGGCAGCCCCCAGTGACAGAGGACAATAAGAGGGCGTCCTCAGAGTGTTTTTTAAAGGAGTGGGTCGCCAAGACTTTCTCTCCCACAGTCACCAGGTGGATTTGAGCTACCAACCTTTTGGTTAGCTGCCACACACTTCACTATTGTGCCACTGGAACCTCTCTGAAGCAGGGGCTCGACTTTGCTTTGAAATATGACAGCCAAAAAAACCAAGAAATGAAAAAGATCCGTGATACAAATCTTGACAAAAGCAACGAGACAAATTCTTTTTTTTTGTTCCTTGCTGTGTGCCGTGGAGTCAGATCCAACAGGCACAGGAGGAGACTGCCCCTCCTTCTCCAGCAGAGCATCTGGTGGATTTGAACCGTGCACCTTCAGGACTGCAGCATAACTTCTTGCCACTAGGCCACGAGACTCCCTAAGACAAACTCTTGATAATTATGGAATCTGGTTAGTGGGCATGATTCAATGTTGTACTATTTTTCTATCCTCGTGTACTTTTGACACTTTGCATAATATAATATAAAGACTTGGTTAGGAATCCCTTTTCAATGGCACAGGTGATGGGGGCAGAAAGAGCACCCTGAATTTGAAATAAACTCTGCTACTTGCCTCCTTCCTTCCTGCCATCTTACCCTCACCCCTTCTTGGACAAGTTAATACTTAACCATTCGTTGAACTTTAGTTTTTCTCATCTTGAAATTGAATACTTATTATTCTCTTTTTGCAAAGTGATAGAGAAGCCAAACTGAGAAAAAAAGAGTGAAACACAGTTATGCACTATTGAGCCAGAATTTCTCTGTGAATTATAGTGCTAAAAGGAGTCCATGGTGCAGCTAACTTGCTCACTGTTATCCAGAGGTTGGAGGTTCAAGTCCACTGGGAGGTTTCATAGAAAAATAGACCTGGCAACATACTTCTGAAAAACCACCTATTGAAAACGCCAAGGGGCACAGTTCTATTCTGTCATACAGAGGATCACCATGAGTCAATGTTTACTCCAAAAAAATCACTTTTTAAAAAGAAGAAGGAAGATCCAGAAGAATGCGTGTCCTTTGGGCTCAGGCTTCCTGTGCTGAGAACCTCCTAGACAAAGAGGAAAGCTTATGTCAAGACTTACAGTGATCGCCAAAGAATGTTGAACTTATAGATGAACTCGGACAAGGACTTTTCTCAAGAGATGACAGGGAGAGAATACCTTCCCAAACAACTGGCATTGGATTTATAGCTTCGTAAATT
>NW_006399880.1:4859460-4867375 GCF_000299155.1 Elephantulus edwardii | reverse complement strand
CCAATTGGTCCAGTGGTGAGAATCTTTGTCTTCTTGACATTGAGCCTCAATCCATATTGCAGACTGCAGTCCTTGACACTCTGCAGCAGGTATAGTTTTAAAAAATTGGCTCAAAAACATCAGGAACCAACAGTATCTATCAAAAGTGTCGAAGTGACCTTTGTTTAAAGTTGAAGGGATGTGGTCAAAATGTGAGTGCACAGTGGCAATAGACAGTTGTTAGCTGCTGACAAGTTGGCTCTGAATTCTTAGTGATTCTACAAACGACAGAGCACAGCCCTGCCTGGCCCGGCCCCATTTTCTCAATCTCTGCAGCTGTAGCCTGTGTGTCAGTTCATACACTGAAGAGTGGAGACTGGCTAATTACCGTGTGAGTGAACACACACCCTCATCGCATCCCCTTCCAGTTCTCTAAGACAGTAAGTACCAATAGGTCAGCCAAGTTTGTACACAGGATATACGCCGGGTAGTTCTGTTTTTAAATTTCACTTTGACTCTTTTTACATTCAAATGAGGGATCTCTGGTTACCTAGTGGGGAAGGAGTTGCACGGCCAACCTAAAGGCAAGAAGTTCAAATCTACCAGCTAACCTGTGAAAGAAAGATGAAATCTCTTCCCATGCAATTTGCAGCCTCTGAAAACCTGCTGAAGGGTCAGCTGTGTATCAGTTACAACTCAAAAGCAATGACATTTTTTTTATTATTATTACTTTCAAATAGTTGAAACCTCCAGAAAAGATGCAAGAACAGTGCAGTGGACAGCCATCTACCTTTACCTAAATGTACCAAGTCTTCAAATTTGGCCGAATCTTATGTGCCAAGCATTTCTAACTGTAAAAGCTTCACGAGGTATCCCATTTTCCATGCTGCCTGAAAAGAAGGAGGTCGGTTGGAGAGGACACAAAGCCTGCTGGCGAAGCTGCTGGGGAAGACAGAGCATCTTTTGATCCGCTTTTCACAGCATTGGATCCTCTATGCACTTGCCTTAATGTGAGAAAGAGTCGAGAGGATATTTCAGTGACTGCAAACCTATGAACAGTAATATTTTCAGGCCTGGCCTGAGAAACAGCCTTCCCTGGCCACTTTGTAAAACTATTACTAAGTTTAGAGCTTTTGTACATAGGGTCGCTATGAGTTGCAAATGACTCGATGGCACATAACAACAAGAGGACATGCACCCTGAAATCTAGAAAATGTTCCCTTTTGCTCCCAAAGGGAAGTGAGCTATCATTCATCCACATTCACTCTTAGACTCAAAATGCATAGTACAGGGATGAAAAAAAAAACTGAGGCGGAACCAGAAACGTAAGTGAAGGGTAAGTCCTGCTGGAGTCCAGGGCAGGGGAGGCACAGAAACAAGGGGTCACAGAGAATGAGCAGTCTCCAGTCAGACCAGAGGAGAGACACTTCGTTCCTAGTTAATGCTCATTCATCAGGTCATTTGCTCTGCAAATACTTACCGTGGGTCCCCAAACCCAGGGCACTTGCACCCCCACCACCCCCAACCTCATGTTCTTCTCCCTTTGTGTCCCCCTCTTCCAGCGCCACCTGTCCCAGGAAGAGTTCTACCAAGTCTTTGGCATGACCATCTCCGAGTTTGACCGGCTGGCCCTCTGGAAGAGGAACGAACTAAAGAAGCAAGCTCGGCTGTTCTAGGCAGAGGCTCTATAAATATATATGCATTTATATAAAGATATATGTAAAATCTCTATACTGAAGCTCGGTATAACCCTCTCTGTGTAAGGGCCGCACTGCCTGCCGTGAGACGCTTGTGTGCACTGCCAGGCAGGCCCACATCATCGAGATATTTTTATGCTCCTTCCCTTCTCTTTTCTAAGTGCTATGGGATTGGGGAAGGGATTGGAGGGGGACCCCACCCTTTTACTGGGGATCCTTTTTATACTGAAACATCTGCCCTGACCCGAGCCCTTTCCCAAAGGAGGGGCCTGCAGAAGTCTCTTCTCTCTGCTTCTCGGCCCTTTTCCCAGGTTTGAGGGCTGATGCTGACCATGCAGTTTCCACAGGTTATTGGCCCCAGCGGGGCCCCCCTACGGAGGATCCACAAAGATCTCTCAAAGTCACAGAACGCCTTTGAGAGCCGTGAAGACATTTTCTCATCACCCCCAAATAGGAGTTCGGTGCTCTCCAGGAGTGATGAGGTGGCAGTATTACAACCTGGGCCTCCAATCTCGTCACACTATAAACAGAACTACGTAGGGCCTTGACCTCTCCTCAACCCTTTAACACTCCTCCCGTGCCCTCTGTCTTTACCTCTCCCTGGTCCAAGTCTAGGACGCACAGTAGGAAATGAAAAATGCACTTGTATTCCTCCACCACTGCCACATGGCCCCTCACCTGGCCTCTTTGCCCTGAGAACAGGAGGGCCTGGAGGCACCTGGGCCTGGAGAAGGAGCAGGGTGCCTGCTGGAATTGGAGCTGCACAGCCACCTGGTCCCTCCTCTGCCCTCCTTCGTCCCAGGACCCCTTTCAAGGAGAGGCCCATTCCTGCCGCCTGTATTCTTCAGCCTTACTACAATCTATGTGCCTGACAACTCAACACACCACAGGGCTAGTGTTCCCACCAAAGCCCCAGCCAAACAACTAGATGGACAACCTCTAACAGTCCCTCGAGAGGTGATGTAGGGTGCATCCTGAGGAAAGGCTCCGGCAATGCCTGCTGGTCCTGGGCCCAAGGGGCAGTCACCCCAGGCCCCACCAGCCCCCAGCCCCTCTGCAGAGATGGCCCTGTTTCTGGGAGCAACCATGGAAGAGTGGCTGCTTATGAGACTCCACAAATGAAGGGGTGGTCACCACCGCTCATGGCCATCCTGGATTTTCCTGGCGGCTGCCTTCCCACCTCCTTGCCTTCTAGAACAGGAGGGGGAAGCTTAACCCCCTCTCTTCTCGCCCCCAAACCTCCGACCCTGAGTTGGTGATGTTTGATAGGGGCTGTTCCTCCATGGAGTCACCTAGAGTCAGGCCTTTTTAAGGTCACAGAGGAAGGATGAAGACATGGAAGTGACAGATAGGAATGACTCTCAAGAGGCTGGTCCTGTGTGACACAGCAAATGGGAGAACTGCTTTCAAGTCAAACCTTCACTGAGCACTTGCTGATGCTGAGCACCTGCTGTATACAGGGCACTGAATGGGGGTGGGGGTGCAAGCACTGAGATGAAGCAATGTGGTCCTGTTCATAGTGGGTTATGGAAAGACGTGCCCAGACCCAGTGGGTGGATGGCAGAAAGTGATAGGAGAGGGCGTGAGAAAAGTATGGTGTGGCTGAAGAGGCCCAGGCAGCTGTTGCCAAGCCGGGGAAGCTTTCTGGAAGAGGTGATGTTGGTGCAAAATTGAAGAAGGAGCTTCTGTAAACTGGGAAGAGCCTGTAGATTAGAAGGGTGCTGGGAAGAGGGGCCGGAAGGGAGGTCTCACCTATTCGCACTTAAACTGTTCACCCTCTCTGCCACTTTTTAGCCAACGTCTTTCAATTTTCCTGACCCTTTAGAAACGTCCCCAGCCAGATATGTTCATCGAAACTGCCTCATCATCACTGGTTGAGAACTTGGGGAGATTGAAGGGCTTTTGTTGTTGTTGGATATTTTTGTTTCCCATAAAAGCACATAATTTCAATCCAGACCTGTGTCCTGCTGTGGTGTTGTAGTGTGCATGGGGATGAGTCGTGTGCAGAAAGGCTGCACTGGGACGTTTTCAAAATTAAGGAGGCTCGAGGAAAGCCCTCCCCTTGGCCTGGGTTTCTGTAACATGAGAAAGGTAGGCAAGGCTGATTACTTCGTGCAAAACACACGTCACAGATCAACAACAACAACAAAAATCTATAATCAAATAAAACAATGATCGTCATAATTCCTCACTAATGAGCATAGACTGCTAGGAAAACAAACAGGTTTGTCCTGGAGAGGGTGAAACCAGGCTGCTCCTTGGAGGCAAGGATTCTGAGGCTTTGTCTGACTTACTTTGGACATGTTGTGAGGAGGGACTGGTCCTTGGAGAGGGACATCATGCTTGGGAGGGTGGGGGGACAGCACAAGAGAGGAAGGCCCTGGATGAGATAGACTGACTCAGTGACTGGGGTAATGGAGATGGATGTGTCAAAGATGGTGAGGTTGGCTCAGGACAGGGCAGGGTTCAGAGCTGTCGTACATAGGGTCGCTGTAAGTCACAAGGGACTCGATGGCACATAACAATGAGCATATATACATGGGCACAAAGTGCTAAGGACATAACGTTTATTCTTTACACTCATTAAAGCCTCTGTAAAATCCAGATAGGAAGCCATTATGATGGTTTTCATCTTAAAAGTAAGGAAACCGCTTTCAGGAGGACACATTACCACTAACCTCTGGCATTTGCATCTGAGAGTCCATTAGAATCTGTCTACAGAGAACGGCTCATCCAATTCTTTTCAGCCCGAAAGGATGCTCTCAGCTGCAAGTAAAGAACACTTCAACCTAAGAGACTTAAACAATGACACACACTGTCTTGCATGACAGTCCAGCATGCAAGACATGACGATGCCACTGAGAACCAGGTTCTTTCCTTTCTCCGCTCCTCCATCCTGAGGTTGCTGATTTCGACTCCCACACATCCTCTCATGTTGGCAGGCGTCATGTCCTACACAGCCATGTCCAAATGCAGGAAAGGAGCTCCTCCTTTTATTTCTCTTTCACTCAGAAAACTTTTCCCAGAAGTACTCAGCACACATTCCCTTAGCTCTTCCCTTATGTGAGGAGATACACTCCTAGCTTTGGCACAGTGAAGGCTGGGAAAGTGAGCATTTGGCATTGTCCATCTTGATAGCAGGAAGCTAGTGCCCTGTTGGCAGGGAAAGGAAGAGCTAAGACCGAAAAGAAGTGATAACAGCAGGAGAAGCACAGAGTCTATGCCTCAACCGCGTGGATAAAAGAACGCATGTGTGATGGTGCTATGATTCAGAAAAGGATCGGGACAGTGATTGTACAATGTGAAGAATACAATCAATGTCACTGAATTATACAAATAAAAGTTGGCAAATGTTTTACCGTATACACTTTGACCACAAATAAAAAGAGAACTGATAAAACCCATTAAAAAGAACAAACTATGTCCCATAAAAACTCAAGATGAACATAATCAAATGTGTGGAAAAACCTCAGTTTCATTCAATCTTCCATCAACTATAATTTGACCTAAAATCTGTTTAATACATGTTAGGTTTACTGCATTCCATTTACTCTAAGATGCACACGTTTTTTGCATTTTAGCAACTTTAAAAAGAAGACGAGGATTAAAATTAAAAATTGTTCCTCCCCTGACCTCTCATTCTCTGATTTCTCATTAATAACCAGGTCTACCTGTCACCGCTGTCACAGCAGCTCTGGGTAGATGGCTCAGACGTACAAGGAGATACTAGATAGGATCTGTTGCTCTCTGCACACGACTGACTTAGAGAGCGTCTTCTGCCAGCAGGCGCACAGAGGGTACAATGGTGTACTGAGCCGGCATGTGCTCTCCTTGTGGGGCTCAGGTCTACAGGAGGAACCAGACTATGAATAAGGAAACACAACAAGACGGCACATGCTGATAACGGCTTCACACACAGGAAGTGCAGTAGTACGAAAAAGAAGCTGAAAGAAACCGACTTCATAGATTTACTAAAGGATGAAAATTAAGTACCCAAGGAAAGTAGGAGCATTCTCAGCATCAGGAATTTGAGGAAAATGTCTGAGTGAGTTTCTACCTGGAATTAGGAAAAGCTGTTGCAAATGGATAATAGTGATGGTAGCACAGCATGCTGAGTGTAACTAATGCTGCTGACTCATGCACTGAGAAGTGGTTAAGACAGTAAAATTTTTGTTCCATATACTGTGTTATTGTTGTTGTTCTTGATGTTGTTGATTGCGTCGAGTCGAGCACAACTCATAGGGACTCTATGAACAAAATCCTAATGCCTTTCCATAACTATCATTGTTTCTCTAAGTTCATAGAGTTTCCAGAGGCATGTAGTTTAGGAAGTGGATGCCACCACTGCTTCCAAACCTGTTGGAAACTCCACTAAACACTGTCTACATTGGGAAACCATTATGGTATTTGATACCCCAATGGCACAAGGTTCAGCATCACAGCAAACCCAGGTTACTTCATACAGCACATTGACAAAGAGTGAGTGCAAAGTGGAAGAGTGTTCCTCCAGATGTAGCAGCACTAGTCTCATTTAGCAGTGGTTACATGTCGTCAAGTTGAATACGACTCAGAGTAAGCTTTGCACAAAAAACCAAAACATATTTCATTATTTGAAATGCCAGGAGATGGGTAATGTGAATGAGATAGGAGTGTGAGACCATAAGGGAAGGCAGTTAGGAAGCAGAACTCGCCGAAGGCCAGGGCACCTCCCATTTCTCCAGGCGTCATGGAGGTGCCTGATTTACCCTGTGCTGGTCACACCCTGGATGCTGGAGGACGCCCAGTCTTGCTGTTCAACGTGCACTTCCCACCCACCCAGCAGCACCCACATCATCTGGAACCAGTTAGGATGCAGGACTTCAGGTCCCAGCCTACCAGGGTGTACATTTTACTAAGATTTTACCAAGATTCTAGATGAGCCATATGTCCAGAAAACCCGAAAAGTGTTCTGTTATCATCTTCCTTTGTGTGGGCAGTTGTACTGATATTTTGTGCTACCTGTTCTGAAGTCCTAGAAGGGGGTGTTCCCCCATGCACATATGCAGTCTCTCAGTAACTCCCTTGGCCCACCAGATGGTCACCTAATATTGATACAGCAAAACACAAGCCTTTAAGAGGCACAGAAATGACAGGTATTTACAGCAAAGTCAATACAATAGCCACCTTTGCACTGGAGCAGATTTACAGCTAGCTATTTCTCATCTCGAGCCCCTCGTTTGCCCTACTTGTCAACACGAAACATAAAAACCGTGTAGAGCTGCCGCCAGCCCTTGGTCAAAGCCAAATGTGGAGTGGAGCAGAGGGGCTTTTCCTCAGCATTTTAGCAAAATTTGAGGAGGGGGGAAAATGCATTTAGAACCATTTTCAAAAGAACAATTAACACCTCAGAATTGTGCCAATGCCTTCAGTTGGGCTATTGAAAGATGTCATCTACATCAGACCTCCAGCTGCTAAAATCTTGTGCACACAGTGATAAGCACCTGCTCATACACAGCCCTGAGCTCTCGGGCCATTCAGGAGCCACGAAGAGAGATACAGAGTAATAAAGCCCAGAGGCTGTGAAGAGGAGGTCAGTCCTCAATATCCAAAAGTCCACCAACCACTGTGTTTCAAATAGGACAGGGAAACCAAAGACCTTCTGTCATCACTCAGGATTTGTCTACATGGTAAATTTAAGGGGAGGTTTGAGTCCACCAAGAAGTACCTAGAAAGAAATCCTGGTAACTTAATTAGGGGGAAAATGGACATTGAAATGTCCTTTTTTTTTTAATATGAGTGGGGAGTTTTAAATTAATTTTTATTAAAGTTTACAGAGACTTTGGATTTCCATTCATTCATTGTTGCACTTTTCTCCCTGCCCACCACTCCCACTCAATTCGCTCTTCTCTTTGAAAAGTAAAAGAAAATTTTTTTCATTGTTTTACAATCCCTTCCCCCAGGTCCACTCCACTGTGCAGCCTTCATTTTGGACTCATGTCATGACAATAATACCTAATCATATATCCCTTTTTAACAGTTTTCTCCCTCATCTATTTCAATGCAGTATACATTATTTATCCCCTCTTTCTCAGTTACCCCCAACCCTGATGTCGGTCCTGTTCTATAATAGCGGCATTATGCAGTATTTGTCATTTTGTGACTGAGATATTTCACTCAGCATAATGTCCTCCAGGGTCATGAGGAAAGTTAGTCCTATTCCAATTTGTCACTCAAACAACTACTTCTTTGTAGTAACAAAC
>NW_006399880.1:4854725-4859360 GCF_000299155.1 Elephantulus edwardii | reverse complement strand
CAGTGGGAAAAGTGCAACAATGAATGAATGGAAATCCAAAATCTCTGTAAATGTTCATTAAAATTAATTTTTTTTAAATGGTGGGAAAACCCCAAAACTGTGTGCCTTTGGGTTGACAGGGCTGTTCCTTACCACTAGACCATCATAAAAACTAAAGACAGGTTTACACATAGAACCACGTAGAACCATTCTAGTATTCTATGTGTAAACAGAAAACTATCTATTTGTAAATACCAAGTAGGGAGGTGAAGGGAGGAAGAGGGGAATAGTAATGAATAAACAGATAATAACTACTTATTAAGATGGGTGATGGGAAAGGTAATACAGATTAAGAGGATATTGTGGATATTGTGATTAACACTCTACAGCTAAATATATATCAATGATCATCTGAAAACCAATGTTTTTAAACTTTCACTCAAATCTCTACTTTCTCCCTCTCCTCCCCTCTACTCTTTCTCACACACTCACACACCCTCTTCAAACTAAACAAAAACCTACTGAAGACCGTTAGAGATTAGTCAGTCTGGTTTGGGGTTTGTTTGTTTGGGTTGTTGGTTATTGGTTCTCTCTCTCTCCATTTGTCAGGTGGGGAAACCAAGGCTACAACTGGGGAGACCCTTGACTGAAATCACATAACCCAGCAAGGCCAAAACCAGAAATGGTGCTCCGTGCTCTACACTTGGCACACAAAGCCAAAGGCCTCCTTACTCTCTTCCTTCCAGTGGCCACTCTCTTCA
The DNA here is from genome assembly GCF_000299155.1 of Elephantulus edwardii. Classification (NCBI taxonomy): domain Eukaryota; kingdom Metazoa; phylum Chordata; class Mammalia; order Macroscelidea; family Macroscelididae; genus Elephantulus; species Elephantulus edwardii. The sequence goes on along the minus strand of NW_006399880.1, from coordinate 4,858,620 downwards.
GTGTGTGTGACACAAGAGTGAGATAGGAGCTTCATCAGTAGCCCTGCCTCGGCACTGCTAAAGGTGTGCTCTTTCATTTCTCTGAAACTCAGAGTCATTACTTGAAAATTGACTTAAGAAACTCTTTTCTCCTTTTGTGACTGCAATATTTCACTCAGCATAATGTCCTCCAGGGTCATGAGGAAAGTTAGTCCTATTCCAATTTGTCACTCAAACAACTACTTCTTTGTAGTAACAAACAGTACTCTCTCATTGCCTTCAAATTGGAACCAGCTCATTGTTACCTATCATTGAATTGGAGTTGACGCAAAGCTGACTTTTCAGTGGGCTTTGAGAGGCAGCAAATCACATGGAAGGAAATTGCCTTTCTCCCTCAGATCTGCTGGTGGGTTTGAACCACCAGAGATGCGCCACCTTTGAGTCTGCAGCACAACTCTCTTCTGGACTATGCCCCCAATATTCAGTTGTACTCAACTTATGGTTGTGGTTGTTGTTGTTGTTGTTGGGCATCAATGAGTCGAGTACAACTCATAACAACCCTATGAACAACAGATCTGAACACCATTCACATAGTTTCTTTTCAATTGTCCCGTACCTTCCATTTCTGTATACTTGAAGCAGTGTCAGTGAAGTTACGGTTTTATATGATGGTTAAGCCGCCCTCGTGGTGAATAATTACATGCTTGGCTATTAAGGTCAGCAGTTTGCACACCAGACACTCCATGGAAGAAAGATGTGGCCACAGTGGCTTCTGCAAAGACTTACGGCCATGGGAATCTGGTGGGGCACTTGTACTCTGTCCTTAGGGTCAAAATGAGTTAGAATCAGCACAAATGGCACAAAACATCAACAGGATGGTTACAAATATTTTTAATATATAGTAATATAAATTCTATTGGCCTGCGTACCATCAAAGCTCACCTTGCATTTTCACCAAAGGTCTGCATTGGAGAACTATTGGTCTATTTGATGGAATTGAGAGGGAGTTGTAGCCCCTCACTCTTCTCCTAATGTCTGATCTTTGAGGGACCAAAGAGAAAATCTGAAGATGCTGCAGAGAGGAAAAATCTTCAGACACTTGGACAACCACGTAGACGGGCCTTTGGCCATTGTCCTCAGCAAAGAGCCGAGGCTCCCCAGTCACCATTGGGTCCCCGGAACATCTTGCAGACAGGATAGCCCACATCCGTCTAAGGTTCTCAGTGGACAGAGTCCCTTACCCCATCCATTTCTGTGGGTCATAAAGCCTTTGCTGTTGTGATTATTGACTTGAGCTATAGCAGGGACATCATAGCTAGAGGCACTGCTAGACCTTTTATGCAAATATTATGCTAGACCTGAATGCAAATCTCAACTTCCCTACTTGCTTATTAGCTATGTGAAGTTAGATTTAAAAAATGAGAGAAACAATGCCTGTTTCATAGGATGGCGAGGACTAACTAAAGTGTTTCAAAGATACTACTTGGTTGTAGGGGAGGTGTGCTTTCCCCTCCCTCAGGCTGAGCTCATGTGGTTTACCCAGGCTCTTAGTGCCCTCTAGAGGTCATTACTGGAACCACAAGAAGCCACATGGGCCGATCTCACCTGGCGTCCTTGGCAGTGTAAACTTGCAAAAATAAGCATATGGTATTTGTCACATGAAGTCTAAACAGAGGAAGATAAGGCAAGGAAATATAGAGACAGTAACTACAGTTCAGTTAGGCTTCCTAGACCAGGCGCTTTACTCCTTCGATTTCTCACCTGAAGCAGTAAGTTGCCTTTCTGGTTTTAGTTGGTTTGCTTTCTGATTGTGCCACTTAACCACCAAAGGAGTCGTGACAAAAGCACCAGCCCAGAGCTCAGTTATCAGTGTCCATGGTGTGTTATATGAGTACCTTTACTGTCTGTAGTTTAAGTCTCTTCAGCCTTTGCCCCTAAACAAGTGCTGGATGGAACATGAGAATCACTAGGGACTGTAGGGAAGACACATGAGGGACACGGATTTGCTCACTCAGCTTCCCGAAGTGAGCTCTGGGGGTAAGGATCTACAACGCTAACCGAAAGGGCAAGCCCACCAGCTGCTCCATGGGGAAAGGTGAGCAATCTCCTTGTGAATGGTGTACAGTCTCTGAAAACCCTAGAGGGTCAGCTACGCGTTGGTTCCACCCAATAGTTCTTAACAGCAGGAGCCACTGGTGCTTGTAGACCTGGACCCAAGAGCCCCTTGCTTTCCAAAGCCTTCTGTGGGTAAGGATTCTGTTGTCACAAGGGAGTCCAATGGCCTCTCTAACACAGGTTCTTGCCCTCCTGGACTAGGAGAAATTGTCCAATTGGCCAAGCAATTTGTCCTGAAAAAAATGATAGCATATTAAAATGCTTAAAAACACACATAACCTTGAGCTCTGGTGGCCAAGTGGCAAGAAGCTGCACTGCAATCCCCTAGGCACACAGTTCAAGGCCACCAGCTGCTCCACAGGAGAAGTATGGGCAATCTCCTCCTGTGTGATTAACTGCTTCTGAAAACCCACCAGCAGTTCAGCTATGGGTCGTTTCCAACTTGATGGTACACAACACCAACAACAAGCTATCTGTGGCACTAAAAATAAATAAGTAAACTAAAAACCATTCCTTTTTTAAAAAAAGATAAATAACCAAAAATTTTGTTCAGACCACAATAAAAAATACTCCTACAAAAGGCCACTCTTGGCTGAACTTTCAGCCAAACAATAAACAAGCCTATGGAGTGACCAATAGAAAACCCAGTTACATAAGGTCAAAATTACTAAGGTCATAAGTTTCATAAGGTAAAGATTGCTAAAGTGTGCTCTCTCCTCCTACATGATCTACAGCTTCTGAAAACCCACTGGAGGGTCAATTATAAGTCAATTTAATTCAGTGGAAATTAGGTGTGGCTTTTTTGTTTGTTGAGAAAGCTTAGAAGGCCAGAAAGTGCAGGATACATGGACTAATGGAGATAAGAATCACAAGGAGGAAGTGGGGAAAGTGCAATTACATTGTGGGTGTTGTAATTAATGTTATGAAACAAAATGTGGATGAGTGGTTGACTGAAAAACCAATTTGCTTTGTAAATAATCATCCAAATATCTATTTATTAACTATGCATAGTAATTTGACCATGTAGATCATAATAATAAAGTATGGCTAATATTGAGAAGAATGAGAATCCCAGAACACTTAATCGTGCTCATGCAAAATATACATAGACCAAGAAATTGCTTGAACGGAAAAGGGAATGCAGTATAGTTTAAAATCAGCCGAGGTCTAAATCCGGGATGCATCCTTTCTCCATATCTATATAATCTGTATGCTGAACAAATAATTTGAGAAGCTGGATTCTATGAAGAAGAATGTGACCTCAGCATGGCTGCATTGGGAAAATCTGTTGTCAAGGATGTCTTTAAAGTGCTAAAGAGTAAGGATGTAAGGTGTGCCTTCATGTTTTCAATTGCTTCTTATTCATCTAAAAGTTAGTCAATGGATAAAGAAGACTAAAGAAGAATTATTGTACTGAACTATGGTATTGGTGAAGAGAATTGAATGTTTCATGGATTTTCATGCAAACCGGGAAAAAATAATGAAATAATAAATAAACTCATTAGGTGCCATCAAGTTGGAACTGACTCGTATCTGACGCTCCAGCAGGTTTTCAGAGACAGTTAAGTGCATGGGAGGAGATTGCCCTTCTTTCACTCAACAGAGCAACTGATGGATTAAAACTGTGTGCCTATGCACTCCCATGTTTAGTGTGGCTTTGTTCACAATAGCAAAGAGTTGGAAACAACCTAACAAACAAATTACATCAACAAACGAATGGATAGAGAAGCTGTGGTATATTCACACAATGGAATACTATGCTGCATTGAAAAACAAGGAACTAATGCAATATTATTCAAAA
>NW_006399880.1:4819818-4854340 GCF_000299155.1 Elephantulus edwardii | reverse complement strand
CAGTGGGAAAAGTGCAACAATGAATGAATGGAAATCCAAAATCTCTGTAAATGTTCATTAAAATTAATTTTTTTTAAATGGTGGGAAAACCCCAAAACTGTGTGCCTTTGGGTTGACAGGGCTGTTCCTTACCACTAGACCATCATAAAAACTAAAGACAGGTTTACACATAGAACCACGTAGAACCATTCTAGTATTCTATGTGTAAACAGAAAACTATCTATTTGTAAATACCAAGTAGGGAGGTGAAGGGAGGAAGAGGGGAATAGTAATGAATAAACAGATAATAACTACTTATTAAGATGGGTGATGGGAAAGGTAATACAGATTAAGAGGATATTGTGGATATTGTGATTAACACTCTACAGCTAAATATATATCAATGATCATCTGAAAACCAATGTTTTTAAACTTTCACTCAAATCTCTACTTTCTCCCTCTCCTCCCCTCTACTCTTTCTCACACACTCACACACCCTCTTCAAACTAAACAAAAACCTACTGAAGACCGTTAGAGATTAGTCAGTCTGGTTTGGGGTTTGTTTGTTTGGGTTGTTGGTTATTGGTTCTCTCTCTCTCCATTTGTCAGGTGGGGAAACCAAGGCTACAACTGGGGAGACCCTTGACTGAAATCACATAACCCAGCAAGGCCAAAACCAGAAATGGTGCTCCGTGCTCTACACTTGGCACACAAAGCCAAAGGCCTCCTTACTCTCTTCCTTCCAGTGGCCACTCTCTTCAGTGTGTGTGACACAAGAGTGAGATAGGAGCTTCATCAGTAGCCCTGCCTCGGCACTGCTAAAGGTGTGCTCTTTCATTTCTCTGAAACTCAGAGTCATTACTTGAAAATTGACTTAAGAAACTCTTTTCTCCTTTTGTGACTGCAATATTTCACTCAGCATTATATCCTCCAGGTCACCCATGTTTTGCAATATTTTATGAGTTCCTTGTTTTCAGTGCTGCATAGTATTCCATTGTGTGTGTGAGTAATGTGTGTGTGTATACACACACACACATACACACACATAACCTCCATAGTTTTCTATCCATTCATTTACTGATGGGTACTTGGTTTGTTTCCATCTCTTTGCTATAAACATGGGTGTGCATATATCTGTTTGGGTGGCAGCTCTGGTTTCTTTAGGGTATATTCTCAGTAGTAGGTCAGCTATGGGTCCGTTCCTACTCTATGGTACACAACAGCAGTAGAATTACTGAGTCAAATAGAATTTCTATTTCCAACTTTTTGAGAAAGCATCATACGGCCTTCCATAGTAATTGCACCAGTCTATACTCCCACCAGCAATGAATAAGGGTTCCAAACTCTCCTAACACCACAATTATAAAACAGGACTGACATGGTGCGTTGGAGAAAAACTGGAAAAAGAAGGTACAGATAATGAATACTTCATTGGAACAGATGAAGGAAAGAACTGTTTAAAAGGAATATACAATTAGGCATTATTTGTATGACAACAGTCCATAATAAGAAATACATAAGTGGACCGGAAAATGGGGAGGAAAGAAATTGTGCAACAGTGAATTAGTTTGGTTTAAAAAAAAAAAAGTGATAAGGTAGAGGAGAATGTGCAAGAATGAATGAATGAAAGCCCAACTTTTCTGTAAACTTTTGTGAAAAAAACACAATTTTTTTTTAAAAAAAAAAAAAAGCACACACACACTAACGGGATTTTTTTCATTCTGGAAAATAAAGGTGGAGGGGGGACAAAGAAGTACTTTTCCTCACGCATTGTTGTAAGGTTTGTTTGTGTATGTGGAGGGCCTGGCACACTGTAATCATTCCAGGCAGGAGAGCCAGTGCTCCTGTGGGGAAGAGAGAACCTGATAGAATTCCTAACATTTCTAGTAGTTTGATTTACATGAAACTCCCTGCAGGGGGCAGCCTGGGAGTGTGACTCTGATGTCATGACCAGAAAAATTCCACTGCCATGAAATCAATTCTGATTCATGGCCACATTCCATCATGTTTCTGAGGCTGTAAATCTTTAAGAGAAGAGACTGCACATCTTTCTCCTGCAGATTAACATCTCTGGTGTTTCCACCAGCCATGTCACATAAGACATTACGTGATCAGAGCACTCCCTTTTTTTTTTCTGATAAAGGCTAGATGATGAATAGTTTCATACAGTCTGTCTCAACCTCTCCACTTTGTGTGGCAGATGGTAGATTTGAACCACTAAGCTTTTGGTTAGCAATGCAACCAGCAACACAGGCACTAGGCCCCCAGAGCCCCTTAGTAGCTTAGTTCGATCATTTTTCCAGAGGAAGACCACTTTATAACTATAATGAACACTTCTGACAGGCATTGAGCCTTTACCTATATTATCTCATTTAACCCTCTGTGCATTACTTTTACCCTTACTTTCCTTTGGGGGATATTAAGTCCTTGATAAGTAATTAATTCAAAGTTTCCCTAATGTATGAGGCAGAACCTGAGCTTGAACTCAGGGAGATCTAGCTGAGGCCATGCACTTAGCCATAGCACAACACTGTGTTCTTAAATAGAGTGCAAACTAGCATTTAGAGAACTCAACTGTCCATCACAACAATGGTCTCATACAATATTTCTCCTTCTGTGACTGACTTATTTCTCTCAGTGTAATGTCCTCTAGATTCGCCCATGTTTGAGTACTATTTCAGCTCTATCACGCCCCTGGCTTCTGAAGTCCTCCTTGTTCCTTGCAGCGTGGCGTCAGCCTGCATGCCAGGGACCAAGCTGGAGGCTGATGTGTGGCCATTTCAGAAGGTCATGCTGAAGGTTTGGGTTGGTCAGTGGCCTCAGGCCTTCCAGGTAGGGACGGCAGCCACACAGATCCTCCAGAAGTCTTCCTCACTTGTTAATTGCGCTCAGTCTCTGTTCAGGTGGCCTATAGACCAGATTAACCAGATAAGACCTAGTAATCGGTTCCTGAAATGTTCTCAAACAATTAAAATTGGCCTCAAACATATATCAATCAAGAAATTTTATACAAAAATTTAGATTCTGTGCTCGCTTCGGCAGCACGTGTATTAAAATTGGAATGATACCGAGAACATTAGTAGGGCCCGTGCACAAGGATGACACACAAAAATCTAGATTCCAAGGTTCTCCTGAAAATTTGAAGATCTGGTTCAAAGACCCCCATTCCCACTAGCTATGGTGGCTGACCAGTGGTCCCTCTATGTGGGGTATTATTGCTCTGCTCTGGTGCCATCCCTTCTCCTCCATCACCTGCTTCACTCACAGCTGTCTTGTCTGTGCCACATGCACCTCAGCCATGACCTTCCCAACAGCCCGGTGTGCCAGGGTAGGAGTACACCCCAAACAGTTTCCAATGGTCACCAGGCCTTTCTTCTGAGGCACTTCTATGTGGACCCAACTCTCCAATCTTCTGTTAGCAGTTGAGTGAATTAACATATACACCACTCAGACTCCTTAAAGTGTCCAGGGTGTCCTTTTCTAGGGGAAGGACCAGAAGGGAAGGAGCAAGCTTTGTGAACTATCTGAGCATGAAAGTAAAAGCTCCCTTTTCTCCAGACACAAATGCAGTGGGCTGCTGACTGTGGAAGCTGCACCTTTTGGCCTGGGTGCAGGTGGCAGCCTGTGCCCTGGAGTGGGGGAAACTGAAGGTGCTCAGGCAGGAGAGGCTTTCATCCATCCATGAAACTCTCTTTGTCCCAGCAACTGCCACTCAGATCTCTATCTCCTTTCTGGGGCCCCGGGTGGACCAGCAGGCTTGTGTCATTTCCCTGGATAAAGCCTATAATGGTGACATTGTGCTGGATAGAACAAGAGAAGTTTTCATCCAGCAGCTTACAGAGGGCAGAGACCCTTGCTTGGGGCTCTGGGGTTTACCCTCCACAAAGGAGCATGGGAGACGGGCCCACAGCCAAGGGAGAAGCCCCGAGGGCTGGCTTGTAGGTCCATTGCCATATTCAGAAGGGCTGGAAGTTTGAAGGCATTTCCTCCAGAACTCGGCAGGGCCACCTCATTTCCCTCTGCAAACAAATAAGCAAATAAAACAATGTCCAGAAGATAATATGAGCCTCAGGTCACATACATTAATAGAATTCCAGAACAACAGGCCTCAGAAGTCTTTGAGCATTTATTTTTTCACTGATCTGCTCAAGGTGATTCCATGGATGTGGAGAGTAGAATTACCCTCCAGAATTTTCAAAGGCTGTGAAGAATTTTGAGAACTAGGTTGTCATCCCGGTGCTGCTGGGTGGACTTGAACTTCCAACCTTTCAGTTAGAAACCAAGTGTTAAACATGTGTATCTTCCATGGACTCCACTGATTCACTCAGCCATTTGTAGTCCGCAGGGAGTTGTGCTGCTAACCCAAGGCATTGACCCTCTGGCAGATGGTTTCCACCAGTGGCCCCTTAGGATAAAATGAGCATATTTCTTTGTTGGATTTACTTTGAAAAACCTGCTGGGAGGATTAGCAAGAAACTGGTTACAATTCAACAGCAATGAGTTTTGAGAGTTGTTCACTATGGTTTGTTGCAACCTTAGGGCTGTTGCAATGTGTCAGACACATTCCTTACAATCTGGCGGACCACGGGAGTAGAGAGAAATGAAACCAGAAAATTGCACATGGACACCCTAAGCTACAGAGTCACATAGTGTCAGTGGCAGTTCAAGAACCTAGGTCCAAAGTTCCGCCCTGTACTGCTTTCCTGCTTCCTGGGTCTCCTGAGGTTGCTGCTTGTCTATTCTGAGAATTAGAGAGTGAAGAAAAGATCCCAAATGCTATAAAAAGAATCAGGATTTTACTCAAGGCACAAAGAGCCATCATATGTCTTTAAGGAGAAATGACATGGTCATACTGAGATCATGAAATGATCACTGTGGTGTCCCTGGTGAGACCAGCCCTGGTGGCAAGGTGACAGACAGATCAAAGGCCCCAGAGCCCACTCACTGCGCCTGCACATTCTTTCTGTTCCCAGGACCTCCCAGTCCCACCTGATAAGCCAAGAATGAGACCAGGGAGGATCATTTGTTTTCACAAGGCTAAACCATGAGGGAGTTGAAAACCTTCTTCCTGGTATTGTTCCCTGGGGTCAAATTAGCTATCTTTCTACAGAGCTGGAGCTCCCTACACAGACTCTCAGAAGGCAAATCTGGAAAACTTGGTTCTGGTCACAACAGCAAGAAGGAAAGGGATGTGAGGTTGTTCCCAAAGTTCCTTGCCAAAGAGCTGCTCCCAAACAGAAAACTGGAAAAGGGAAAAGTCCGGCACTAAGACTCTCTATTCTGATGCACCCCCACTGTGTCCCATCAGACGCTCCACACTCCCATCAGCCAGACTTTCACAACAAGCCTGTGGTTTTCTCTCTTTGACTCTGCCTCCACTGCTTTCTCAATCGGTAATAATCTCAGCTCAGCTCACACCTGACCCAGTTCAATTGCCTACGCACCCAACAAGTTGCCACAATCTCTGAGGAAGGATTGCTTTATCTTTTAGAAACTTTATCTTTCATCTGATGATTCATATTAAAATTATCTTTCCATTGATATATTTTCTACCTTATTACGGACTCTTTAAGAATGGGATAATTCTAGGGAGCTCTGGTGGCCTAATAGCAAAGAAGCTACACTGCAATCTCAGAGATACTCGGTTCAAATCCACTAGATGCTCTGCTAGAGAACGAGGGGCAATCTCCTCCTGTACCAGTCAGATCTGATTTGATGGCACACACACACAAAATAATAAAATAAATTTGGAAAAAAAAGAACGAAATCACTCCAATTTAACATAGTTCTCCCAGGAAGCCCCTGTACAGAGAGCAATAAATATTACTTCACTGAGTTGGTAACAGTGTGGTTTGTTTTATGATGAATACGTTGTTGTTGTTGTTAGGTGCCATTGAGTCGACCAGAATTCATAGCAACTCTGCGAACAACAGATCTGAACCTTGCCCTATCCAGTGCCATTCACTATCTCTGATACACTCAAGCCCATTACTACAGTCACTGAAACGATCTTGTCTGAAGCAGATCTTTCCTTCTCTAATCTTCCGCCTTACCCAATATGATGTCCTTTCCCAAGAACGGACTCTTCCTGACAGCATGCCCAAAGTATGTGAGCTGAGGCTTCACCATACTTGCCTCTAAGGAGCGCCCTGGTTGTACATCCTCTAAGACAGACTTGTTTTTCCTTTTTTAAAAAATTGTTCTTTTTTTTAATTATTCATTTCCGTGAACATCTACAGAGATTTTGGACTTCCATTCATTCATTGTTATACTTTTCTCCCTGCTCCCCCGCCACCCCCCCAGTTCACTCCTCTCCTTGAAAAGCAAAAGAAAAACTCCTTCATTGGTACACAATCCCCCCCCCCGCACACCCACACCCACACCCTGAGTATGCTACTTGTTTGTTCTTTAGCAGTTCATGGGATAGTCAGTACTTTTCTCCAACACCTCAACATAAAGGCAACAATTGTTCTCCTGTCATCCTTACTCATTGTCCAACTTTCAGATGCATAAGAAGCAAATTAAAATACCAAACACTGGATCAGGCACACTTAGTCTTCAAATGGACATCTTTGCTCTTCAGCCCATGGGTAAGGTCCTTGGCAGCAAATTTTCCCATTAGAGCACATCTTTTAACTTCTTAGCTGCTGTTACCCTGGGTGTTGATTGTGAATCCAAGTGAAATGAAGTCTTTGGCAACTCCAGTCTTGTCTCCATCACAGTGTTGCCTACTGATCCTGGAGGTAGAATGTCACAGTTTCCCCAGGCCTGACCAGTCCTTGAGGAAACTTGATAATGTCCACATGTGGTAAGGCACCTAGATGACCAGATCCTGATAAAGCCCTGGCCCAGATCGTATGCTGACATAGTGGATTCTATTTGGGGGTAGGGGGTGGGGTTTGGGGAGGTGCGGGGGGGATTGTGTACCAATGAGGTAGTTTTCCTTTTGCTTTTCAAGGAGAGGAGCAAATGGGGGGGAGGGGGAGGGTTTGTGCGGGGAGAAGGGTGCAACAATGAATGAATGGAATTCCAAAATCTCTGTAGATGTTCACTGAAATGAAAAATAAACAACCTAAATTAAAAAAAAAAGAAAAGAAACTGTCAGGGGAGCTCTGGTGGCCTAGTGGCAAGGAGCTGCAACTACAATCCCAGAGGCGAACGGTTCAAATCCACCAGATGCTCTGCCGGGGAAGGAAGGACAATCTCCTCCTGTACCAATCAGATCTGATTTGACGGTACACGCACAAAAAAAATAATAAAATTTAAAAAAAAAAAGAAACTGTCTTCCATCAACAAATGAATGGATAGGAAAAACTACGTATAGTCATACAATGGAATACTATGCAGGATTGAAAAAGAAGGAACTTGTAAAAGATTACACAACATGGGAGACCCTGGAGGACATTATGCTAAGTGAAATATCTCAGTCACAAAAGGACAAATACTGCATAACACCACTGTTATAAAATAGGACTGATGTGGGGGGAGGGGGTTAAAGGGAAACTAGGAAAAGAGAGGAGATAAATAATGAACATTGTATTGGAATACATGAAAGAAAGACCGTATAAAAGGAATATATGATTTGGTATTATATGTATGACAACAGCCCAGAATAAGAGCTGCATTGTAAAATGGACTAGAGGAGGGGTACAAGAGGGTGAGAGGGAGGAAATTGTGCAAAAATGAATGAATATTTTTAAGTGAACTGGGGGAGGGGGAAGGAAGAGAGAGGAAGGAAAATGTGTAATAATAATGAATGAAAATCCAACTTGTCTGTAAACTTTCATTAAAATCACAATAAAAAAACAAAAAGAAACTGTCTTTGCCCACACACCATTCTGATCCTCTCTGTGACTGATCACCTTTTTTCTTCTATCTAACAGACCCAGTAATGAGAATTCCTACATTATTGATTTTGGGATGGAATCTACATTGAAGTTGTAGTCTTTTATCTTCAACAAGGGCTTCAAGTCCTCTTCACTTTCTACAAGCAAGGTTGTGTGTTATCTACATAATGCAGGTTGCTGATGAGGTGTCCTTCAATCTTCATATAACATTCTTCTTCATTTTAATTCAGCTAGATTCTCTAAGGATTTGTTCATACATATTCATACGTACTGAATAAATAGGGGGAAAGGATACAATCCAGACGCATACTTTTCCTGATTTTAAATCATCCAGTGCTCCCTTGCTCTATTCCGATAGCAATTTCTTGATCTAAATTTTGCATTAGTACGATGAATATAGACCTTAATCAAAGGGAAAGTGCAGGAAAATATGCAGTTATTCCTTGTCCAAAATCCACACATAGATGTTTATGTGCGACTGCTTCTTTCTTCATGAACGTTGAACGTTGTTCTTACTGCAACTAAGCTGTACTTGGTCAATTTCGTCAGCATGCCACCTAGTGGACATCATGGGCAATTAGTTTTTGTTAATTCTCAGGAGTGCTAGACTGTACTCAACTTTGTTTCTATCTTTTTCCTAGAACACAGGTCCGTTAATTCAACTATAAATTATTCTGTGGACATATATTAATCTTCCTTTGATTTTTCTGTTGCAATTCTCTACACAAAGTTCTAAAGTCCTCAAAAATTATCTTTTAAAAAAGTCTCCACATAAGCCTCAAAAACTAATGTGTACAATAGCAGCATTTTCTACTTTTTTAATATCAAATTAAATATTATGCTTTTAAAAGTACTATTAGGCTAGTCTGAGAGATTAACTACATTTTTATAGCCTCGTGTTCAACTATTTCAGAGTTCAAACAACGAACTTTTGGAACTTAATATATTTACAAATTGTCCATTCTCTGCTCTAGAATTTAAACTGACTTTTTCAAATTGGAAAAGTGGGGAAGAACAAAGAGAAGGCCGGAAAATAATAATGGCTCACATTTTTACAGCTATTTATGGTTTATAATCATCATTTCATTTGCTCTCCCAAAAGCCTTGTGAGGTCAGTAAGAGGTTTCCCAATGGACAAAAATAAGCAAGTGAGCCTCATAGGCCGAAAGTTATATGCTTAATGTAAGTCATATACTGAGTTAAGTAGTAGAACAAAAGATAATGCACATATTTTCAAACTCCCGTTGCTTTTCCACTCCACCTTTACTCCAAGTACATACAGACTTACGCACTAAACAAGGCGATGCAACTTTGCAAGCACAGAGTTGATTTCTACTTTCCCCATGAGCGATAGAAAAAAAAATCCTATCTCTGCAAAGTTGCTCTTTCCTGAGCCCTTTCTTCTCTCTGCACCTTTGCAGGATGCATTCCTAATGCTGTCCTCTAAATATAGGAGTGGCTTCGTCAAAACTGAAAGCAATAATCGCGAAGAAAACAAGTTTCTAGGACAATAGGATGTGGATTTTATTTTACGAAGGCTTTTGCATTTACGCATTCGATACTGTCTACAAATAAGTTAAAGCTATTTTCAAAGAAATGTCCTGATGAATAAAAGAAGTTTATAGTATTCACATAGCCTTAACTTTAAACTTCATAACTAGACGACACTGCCTGCAGCAGTATGTTTTGTATATCCTGTAATTATCTTGGGAAGGTGTGCAGGAAAGACCTGTGGAATGGAAAAGATAAATTCAAAGGCAGGAAATGGGTGAAAGCTGCAGGGATTTCTATCCCATTGGAGGGAAAACACATTCTAACAATCTCCAAAATGTGAAGGTGGAAAGACCTGGGAAATGTGGTAGTGAGCCCCCCACTACTAGCGGAGTGCAGGCACGGCTGAACCAGAAAAGCCTTGGTCAGGCTAGAACGGGACCCTCAGCACTGAAGTGTGTGAAAGGGGTCTTGGGTCCTGAGGTCGCAAGCGGGAGGGTGTGTGGAAGGCAGGGTGTGGCGCGGGCGTGTGCGGGGCTGGGGACACCCGCCGGCAGGCCAGGGGCCCAGGCGTGCGCTGGCTCTATTCCGGGAGCGGCGTCGAGGGGCGGGCGCGGGCGGAGCAGGGGCGCCCAGCGAGCATCCTGTCGGGGGAGGGGACGCGGAGCGCGCGGGCCGCGGAGCCGGGACTGGAGAGCGAAGCGCGCGCTGCCGCCGCCTCCGGCCCCTCCGGAGTCCCACACCCTGCGGCTCCTCGCGTACCAGTGACCCGCCATGGATCGCGCCCGGGGTAAGAAGCTCCGCGGCTTCCCCACTTGTTGCCCGGAGCAGCAGGGAAGGGCGAACTCCGGGATGGGAGGCCCGACAGGCGGGGGCCGGCGAGGTAGGGGATAGAGGAGTGGCCGGAGCGAGTGGGAAGGAGAAGGGCCGGCGCTGGTGTGCAGGTGCCTCCTGCTGTCCAGGCGACCACGGTGTCTCCTAACCCTGCGTGTTGCCGGGCTGAACCGCCTCTTCTGTGTAGTTAGAGCTTTCCTGCACTCAGATTCTTAATAAAAGAATCCCCGCAGGATTCCAGAGGACAGGGAGCTCCTCCCACCCGAGTCCCCTCTGGGCGGGTAGAATAAGGTTGACTGATTACCCTAAGCAACACTTGGACCTGTGGAGCACCTATTGCGCCAGAGACAGAAAATTGCAGCTGCCCAAGGAGCTTTCAGGCTAAAACAAAAAAGAACTCTGGATTTGACACTTGAGTTCAGAAAACTTAACGCTAAAAATTGATATAAGGCGAGGTCTCTGGGGGGAGGGGGAGGGTGGGGAGTGTGTGTGTGTGTGTGTGTGTGAGAGAGAGAGAGAGAGAGAGAGATCTAAGCGACCTGGCTTTGTTTGTGACAAGCAAAGTGGCCTTAGATCAGTCCTTTCCCCGTGAGAAACAGTGGCAAAGTCGGACTAGATAGTTTCCGGGGCGCGGTCTGCATGACTCAATGAAACGGTGGATTTGGTAGGAATTTCACAGAACCAATGAGGACTTGTAATTTGGGGAAATGGTCTGACATGAGCTAGGAGAGGGCGCTCCATAGGTAGCGGGGCTGGAGTAAAGCTCTAGAAATCGAAACGAGCATGCGCACGCCTGTAAACAGTGGCCTCTGTGATTGTGGGGACGTGTCAAAGGTTGGGTATTGAAATACAGGTCACAGCCCCCCACCAGTGGCTTCTCAGGAGATCACAGGTGTAAAGGCACTTGGTAAACTGTTGAGTGTTTTACTAATACGAGAAGCATTACGATTGCTATAATTATACTAATTATACTGCTATTATTAAAAACTGCACTGCGCAGATCCAGTTCTGACTCCTAGAAACCCGCAACTTGGGGTTTCTGAGTCTGTACAACTTTACTGGAGATGACTGTCCGGCGACCTCCCATGGAGTGGCTGGCAGCACAGCGTGCAACGCACTGTGCCAATTCACTCAATCTCATTGCTCTCGAGATGGAACCCACTCACAGCTGACCCTCCAGTGTGTTTTCGGAGGCTGTAAATTTCACAGAAAGAGATTGCCCATTTCTCTCCCACAGAGCGACTGGTAGATTCCAGCTGCCACAGAGGTCGTACTCCTTTGAACAGACTTTGGGTTAAACTCCTTAATACTGTCATAAATAATGGGAAATTTCTCCCTTACCCTGCAATAATCTTACACCCTTTCCTTACCTGCCTGTTTGCTGTACTGCGACCCCTGCAGGATGAAAAAGGATTGACAAGGATGTGGAAGCAATTACCTGGGCATTTGAGTGTAGGTTGAGTACAAGGGCAAGATGAGGATGTCTCCCGTCAACTCCTTATTCCATGAACGAAGGAGGTCAGGTTGGGGCCGAGAGTGACTGGTATCTGTTTCCAGACCTGATAGTACAGGGCGCAACCTCTCCACCAGCCCCGCATCACCCTAAGGGGTGCAAAGACAGGAAACAGATGCGGTTTTGCCTCATCTGAGGATTCCAAGGCTGAGGTTTATAAAGTAGTTCTCACCTGTTAATTGACACCTAGCCAAACTTGTATAGATACCTTTACCCACTAGCGGGCAAACAACAGAAAGACACACGAAGCCAAACCTGTCGCCAGGAAGCCAACTCAGAACTTGCCTATAGGACAGAGTGGGACCGCCCCATATGCATCAGGGCTGTAAAGCTGAGCAGAAATCGACTGTCCATCTGTCTTTCTCCTGTGGAGACTGATGAGTTTGGACCTTTCAGTTAGCACTAACACTTAAAAACTGCACTGGAAGGGCTCCTTGAAGACAGAAGAGACCCCTCTAATATTCCTCAGTCCTGCCCCCTCCCCACACACATCACACATGTAAAACAAAGAGCACCATCCCCACTCTCATCTCCTCCCTCTCCGAAAGCGGTCAGATGCTACCCTGTTAGGTTTCCTCAGTCACAGACCCATATACCTCGGCCTGTCCAGCACAGAGAAAATAAATCATGCCCTCCACAGACAGAGCCAACTCACAGCTGGCCTTCCTGGATTTCTGAGACTCTAAATTCATAAGGAAGGAGATTGCCCATCTTTCTTCTGTGGAGCTCACCTTGGCAGAGATGTAGCCTTTGACTTAGCTGTGCCACTCCCTAGGGTTCAAGCCACCAGAGCACCCTGTATGCAGACCAGACAGATCAAAATCAGACCCATTCCTGTCAAGTTAACAAAACTCAAGGCAACCACATGTGTGACACAGCAGGGTTACCCCAACGAGCTTTCCTCACTGTAATCTTGACAGAAGCAGATCACCAGGCCTTTCCTCTCCAGGAATATTGAGTGAATTCAAATAGCTAACCATTAGGCTAGTGTTCACGGTCAGACTAGGCTGCTCAGCAATGCTTAGACAGAGTTAAATGCTTGATAACTAAGGTTTCCACTTTTGGAAGGAGTTGTTAGGGATATGCACTGCTAACCCAAAGCCGGCACCTTTCTAATGGTTCAAATCTACCAGTGGCTCCAAGGGAGAAAGATGGGCAGTGGCCTCCCATGTGATTTACAGCCTTTGAAGACCTGCTGGACGGTCAGTTATGAGTCGGTTCTGACCCAATGGTAGTGAGTGAGTCTACTTGAAAAGGCTGCCTGCAGGGCACTCTCCCAAGGAAACCAGGCTTCCCAGAAATCTATTGGTGTGCAGAACATTCAAGGACTTAAGACTCCCCTCTTGCAAGCTTTGCTCATCTGCTTTTCTCTTTCACAACTCTTGATACAGTATTGCATTGCCTGTGGAGCTCTGGCAGCCTAGTGGGTAAGGAGTTGCACTACCAATCTAAAGGCAGGTGGTTCAAACCCATTAGCTGTATCATGGCAGAAAGATGGACAGTCTCCTCCCATGTGATTTACTGCTTCTGAAAACTTGCTGGAAGGTCAGCTATCAGTCTGTTTCAACTTAACAGCAAAGAGTTTGAGAGTTTTTGGTTTTTGTTTTTTTTTAATGGTTGTTTGGTTTGTGGCTTTGGTTAGGTTTGGATTGTTGTGGGTGTGGTTTGTTATGTGGGGTTTTGTGGTGGTTTTTTTTTTCCATTTGTGGAGTTAATTATTCCAAGAACTATGTGGTTCCTAATCTGTGCCATTCACGTTGTAGGCACAGGGCCTGGCACATAGAAAAGTTCTTCAACAGTGGTAATTAGCTAATTAATAACATGAAACACTCCATAGGGGCTCTCAAGTTGATTAATAGTAATATTGAATTTTAAAAAGAGAATATTACTCAATCATCACTTCTGAACAGTTCTTTGTGATTTGGGAAGTGTCCATATAGAGCATATAAAACTAGGTGGCCTAGATTCTAGATTTTCTATGATGATAAATAATTGCAATACCTTATGAATGAAAGCAAATGTGGCTATAGTATGGATTCAAATATAAAATCTGCATTCTTTTTAGATGAAGCATGATACTTCAAAAATCGTTCCAAAAGACCTTTCTTTTTGTCTCCTGTCCTGAAGTAGGTCTGCATCTGCTTCTGTGACTGGGAATAGATTAAGACTACCACATACCAGTTAAGGGAGGTGGAATTAGCATGCCTAGGATTTTTTTTCCACTCTTCCAGTAAAGTTTTCTTATTAGTTAAGTCTCAATTCAAGATTCCAGCAGAAAGGTGAAGTGAGCCAGGTTAGATCTTCCCAGGGAATATGCTTCTGCGCTGCAGTCATCCCAGGCTGACACCAAGGATATGCCCTTCTGACAGCGGTGAGAATCCAGGTTCCTTTGCCCACAGTTCCTGGTTCGGTCCAGGTTGGGGAAGCGGCTATCATTAGGGGCAAGGCAGTTCGAGAGTCCTTGATTTTGGTCTTAATATCTTCTGCCATGGTGGTGCCCTCTGTGCTGTAGTAGGTGTGCATCTCCCCTGAAATCAGCAGCTCAATGAATGCACTCAAAGTGACCCTTAGAAGAGATGTCTGTGTGGGACCGGAAGCAGAAATAAGCAGGATTCCCCCTCCCTTCTTTTCCATTTTATAGTTGTTGTTGAGTTGATTCAACTCCAGACCACCCCCCATTGGAGCATAGAGCTCTCCTCAGGGTTGCTTGGCTCTCTTTTTGTTATGAAGCAGATTGCCACGCCTTTCTTCCACAATGCCACTAGGTGTGTTCCAGTTGCTGACCTTTTAGTTTTGCTGAGCATAAGCCATTTTTACCACTCATCACAAGCTTCCTGTTGCCAGGTACCATGCTCTGCTTCTTAAATAATCCCTGGAAGCAGTTGGTGGAGCAGGGGTTACAAGCAGGCTCCGCTGGTTGCCATTAAATTGCATGTCCACCATGCGAGAGGCGGAGTTTTACCAGGACGCAAATCCTAACCTTCAACTTTCTGCTAAACATCTGGGGTAGCAGGTGATTTGCCAGAAAGAGCTTAGACCCGGAATCTTCCTGATTCAGATCCAGGGTACTTCCATCCCACCTCAACAGTATTGCCCCAGTGTTGATAAGAATTACAGCATAAAAGCGCTACAGCGAAGTCAACTGACTCAAATGCCAACACACCTGTGTTCACTTCTAGAAGGATATGTGTCTCCCATAGTAAAGTAAGGCCTACATGACATAACACACTTAGAAACCACATATATCACAATGACATTCCTTCAAGCAGCATGTCCCAATTCTTGAATATTATACAGACACAACTGGCCATTGGTGAAGACAACACATCGGCAAGCTTAATGACTTACACCATCTTCTGTGAGGACAAATTAGATAATTCTCCAGTCTCAAATGAAGATAAAATGCAGACAATGATAGCTCGCTCTATATTTCCTTCCAAAGAGAGAGGTCTGTCCTTTTGGGGATATAACTTTCTAATAGACCTATTTTTACTATTTAAAAAAAATATAGACAATGATAATGCCTGTCTCTTAGTTGTTAAAATATTAAGTGCACATTCCATTAATTGATAGATGCACAAAAAACAATTCACACACTATTTAACACTTGGAACTAGTAATTGCTGTTATACTAGTTGGAGTCCCTGGATGCAGGAAAGTCACTTGACTGCTCACTTTAAGGGCAGAGGTTCAGATGCCCCTAGAAATGTCTGGGGGGCGGGGAAGGTTCAGCAATGCATAGCCCCAGACATTAACCATTGAGAACCTCAAGGAGTATGGTTCTACTCTGACACATATGAGTTCACCGTAAGTTGGAACTGACTCAATGGCAACTGATGATGGTAATAATTATAACTGGTTTTTATCTAATTCAGTATAATACAGTTGTTTCCAGAATTTCACATGATTTGTCTGCAAGCTGGTCTGACTCTGATGATGCATTTTGAGTCTTTATTCTACTTTGAGCACAGACCGAGACATCTCTATTCAACCTGAAGCCGGGAGCCCTGTGACAATATTTGCATCCTGTGCTTGCCTCTTGAAAATCCACTCTAACTTTCAGTAACTGGATCACCTCAACTGGCATTTCTGATTGACTGATAAAATATGAGTAGATTTGCTGGTGTATGCATTTTTTCCTCATTTATTCTGTTTATTCACACCTACTAACTCTGATTCGCCCATCCCAATTTTGCTTTTGTAAGCTTTTCAGTCTTCTTGAAGCATCTCTCTGAAGTGTGGGGCTAAATTTTTCAGTTTTCAAAAAATGTGTCTTCCTGATATCCGAGGTTGTGGCTTACCTCCCAGGCACTTAAGAAGAAATTGACTTCCCCAAAGTTCCTTTTCTTTCCTCTTCACAAGACCACGTATGATGGGAGTGACTTCTGAATTCTTGAGAACATTGTATCGTCTGTTGAGCAAATCAAGAATAATCTGATGTTCTGCTTTTTGCAGAATGGAATTGTTTTTGAGATGATAAAAAGGACCCATTCTGATCACTTTGTGTGGGGTTGTCAAACTTAACCTTATTCTCTTCCCTGTGGAAGACTTTCCTGGTCACTGGGAACTGTTCCAATTCCTTTTCTCGCTCAGCCTCCATGGGGTTTGGTTTCTCCATGTTAGTCAGGGTTTTTTCTGCCTCTCCCTCAAATATCAGTTTCAGACCTCGCTTTCACATGAGCGAGTCTCCTGCCAAGTGAGTTCCTCCTTTTCCACCCTCTGCCAAGAGCCTATCATTACTCCATTCTGATCTTTGGCCCAGAAAAATAATCCTGCTTTCAGATGCCATCAGCTTCTCGTACCTTCCTTCTTATACACTTTGGTTAAAACTTACAGCTAACATGGTGACTCCATCTTGACAAAGGCATGCACTGACACACATCTCATCTTCCCCCTTCTCCTCTCCAGACCTCTCTAATAACTGGCCAGCTCACCTAGCCTCATTCTCCATTGTACCAACTTCTTTCACCCCCTGCAATCTCACCTCCGGCCACACTCTCTGCTGAAAACCAATCCTTAGGTGTTTTATCAAGTCCATTGACGTTTTACAAGCCTCCTCTCATGGGCTTTTCTTCCAGTAGCTGTATGCCTTCCTAAATGTATCCTCCTATTATTTTTTTTTTTTTCAGAGATGGCAAAGCATCAATGTTGAAATTCAGTAAAACCAAACCAGTTACTATAGGGTCAGTGCTGACTGATGGTAACTTCATATGTGTCAGAGTGGAGCTATGCTCTGTAGGGTTTTCAGTGGCTGATTTTTTTAAAATTTTATTATTTTTTGTGTGTGTACCATTAAATCAGATCTGACTGGTACAGGAGGAGATTGCCCCTCCTCCTTCAGCAGAGCATCTGATGGATATAAACCACGTACCTCTGGGATTGCAGTGCAGCTTCTCGCCACTAGGCCACCAGAGCTCCCCAAGTGGCTGATTTTTCACAAGCAGATTGCCAGCCATAACTTCTGAGGTGCCACTGGACAGAACCTCCAGCCTTTCCTTTAACAGCCAAGCACGTTAATTTTTTTGAACCACCCAGGACTCCAGCAGGTACTTACTAATTGCTTTTCCCCATCTTCTCTTCGTGGCACTCTCTTCTTTGATAGCTCTCGTTTCTCTTCTCTCTTGTCTCCCCACCACTTCAGCCCTCTCCCTGCACTCACTCTTGTAGAAACTAAGTCTCTCCCAGCCCCTAAGTGAGGGTGATTGGTCCTCAACTGTCTATTTCAACCAAGACTTGAACTCCATTCCAGCATTACCTCCTGCCTGTTGTATATTTCCACTCAGAGGTCAACTCAACTTCCGGGTGACCCATTTGTGACCTCCTTTTATTCACCACCAAATCAGGTGACCCTTCCTGTCTCTCTTTTTCTGCTAACACAGCACATGAGGAACTGCTGAAGGAAATGAGGGAGTGTGTGAACCACACTGAATTTGAAAGGAGGACATGGACTTGGTTCTCAAATCAGCTGCCTGTAGAAGAGGTAATAGACTCCCCAGAAGGCTGTGCCGTAAGGTAAACAGCCAAATGTGGGCTCAATCAAGGAGAAATATTCAAATAAAAAGAACTACTCATTCAACGTTTAGAGTTGCCTATCGTTGGTGAATGAAGATGAGGTTGAGTGACCACAGGAAGACCACACAATTGTTCTTAGAGCGATCATATTCAAATGTTTACTAAGGACAACTGTTACTTCCTTGCATTCAAAAGGTTTCCATAAGCATGGCCCTGTTCAAACTACAGAGAACGGAACTTCTAACAGGAAATACCTCAATCTGAAGCACTCTTCTTTTATGTAAATTTACACTGTGCCATAGCTTGTGTGTGTGTGTGATTTATCTGTGCTTGAGGATAGAATCTGGGGAGAAGGGACTTTGATGTAATTTAAGGATAATTATTTTGAAATGTAGATGTGATCGTGCTTGAAATGCTTGAAACTCTCAGTGGTCTCTCCATGCTCTGATCCTTGTGGTCTCTTTCAAGGTCCTATCCAATCTGCACTCTGCCCACCTCACCAACTCACTTCAGCTTCTCCTCCATAACCTTCTTGGGCCCTTGCTTCTTCCAGCCTAAAGTCTTCTTTTTTTAATTTTTTAAAAAAAAGTTTTTTTAAACTTCACATTTTCTTTAATTGCCCTGTTAGAAGTATTAATAGCAATTTGTACTTCTGTTAGGGAGAAAAATTACTTTACCGAAATACTTTGATCTTTCTTCTGGTTCCAAGGAAGTAATCTCAAAACCCATAGATGTTCCAGGCGATTGGAGCACCTTTGTGATTTAGAGAGGACTCAGGCCACATCTGAGAGCTTGTGCTAGTGAAATGGCTTTTGTTGCCAAGCACTTGACCTCTAGGGAAGGGATAGGGTCTGGAAATTTAGTTCTGCCATGTGGGCAATGATCCCGTTAGTTGTGCCAATCAATCACGCCTGAGTAATGAAGCCCCAGTAAGAACATTGATGCTCAGGTGAGCTTCCTGCCTGGGGGCAGATATCAATTCACCAGCACGCTGGAAGCTGCATGTTTAGGGCCCTGCAAGGCATCTCTCCTTTATGCTGATCTTCTTTTTTGTTCTAGTGAAACAGTCATGAGTAGAATGCTGTCCTGAATTAATGTGAGTCATTCTGATGAATTACTAAAGTTAAGGAGATATTGATAACCTTCAAATTTATAGCCAGTAAATCAAAAGTGTAAGTGTCCAGGGGGCTCCCCAACCTGTGGCCGGTGTCAGAAGTCCTGGGCAGACTTAGCAATCTGGGATACCTGTGTCCTTTAACTATGAAATCAGACTGAGATCCAAGTACTTGGAGTTAGAATAATAAGAACTACATGTGCATTTGGTGTCAGAGATGATTTTTTTTCAATTTGGTATCAGAAAACACACATATCTTACCTTTTCATTAATTGTCACTTTCACATAACTTTCACTTTGTGGAGTTTAATTGCTTTTGGTGTGTGGTCTGAAGGCAAGGCCATTCTTACCTTCTTCACTTCTCTAACCCAGCACCTAATATGTGCTCAATAAATATCTGTTACAAAATACAAGTAAATGAACGTAAGAATACACCACCCACAAAGTGGAAGCTGTAGATAGCCACTTTCAGCCAAAGGAGCTCCATTTCAATGAGTGAGTATTAAGGCCAGAGACGAAGACTTAATCATTAGCTTTCCTTTCTCTTCAACCATTAGAATGTCCTTAAATCCCAAATCCTATTGGTCTATTTAAAAATTACATTCTTCTCCTGTACTGTGCCACCTTCCATAGGAGTTTCCTGTTTCCACTCTCCCAATCCTCAGCCTGCCTTATGGATCACTCCTGATTTGTCTGCAGCTGTGGTTCTCGAGTCAAGCTGGGCTCAGTTCATCTGCTGTGGGGCCAACTGCACACACGTCTGCACAGACCTGCTCAGTGGGTCTGGAGTTAGGTTTGGGGTAACTGTTTTTTTCGTAGATCTCAGATGATTCTTATGTGTCCAGAGACTTGACAGGCTTTGTTCTAATACTTGTATCATGACCCTTGACCCTGCTCAGATACCTTCTGGGACCCCCACATGTCTACCAATGTAGTTCTTATTCCTCTAACCCCAAGCACTTGGATGTCAGTCGGATTTCATAGTAAAAGGACACAGCTTTACAGCTGAGGAGAAATGGGTCTGGGGGCTGAATCTTTTACTCAAAGTGACTTTCCAGAAGTCTCACTTATTGTCTTTTACAAGCCATGCAGTAAGAGAGAGAGAGAGAGAAGAAAAGTCTATTCTAGGCCATTTTATATTTTGTGTCTGTTGATACAGAAATAATTTTCATCCTCACCTTGCATCTACCAAAAAATAAAGAACCAAAACACACACCTTTGTGCAACATGGTCCCTCCAGAGATCTGCTGTTCATCTCTGGGCTTCTCTCCCCAACCCTGCCATCCCACGGGATTCCCATGCTATGTGAGCTCCAGCCTAAGACACAGAGACTTTCCAGCATCATAATTGCAGAGTGGACACAGATCTAAACCTAACTTCAGGCTTCGGCATCCTCGCCCAGCTCAGCCACTTGCTTCTTCAAGATAGGAATACAGTACTCGCTTCAGCAGCACATATACTAAAATTGGAACGATACAGAGAAGATTAACATGGCCCCTGCGCAAGGATGACACGCAAATTCGTGAAGCGTTCCATATTTTCTGTTTTAAAATAAATGTTTATGTTTGTGAATCAACCATTTCAAATGTAATTGTAGAATCATATTGCATTTGGAAGGTCAATTAATATATGTACATAGTTGTTTCTAAAAAAAATCATTAGATGCTATGGGTCATGCTATGATTACACTGGAGATTTTGAATGAAATAGAGTGAGTTCTCCTATTGAATATCTTATAGATATATTCTGAGGTAATATAAGATCATAAAAAAGAGGAAATTGTGAGTTAATTTTTGCTTCTTTAAAGTCTACTCTTTTCCCTCCATTCATAATGATAGTGTGTACATGCAAAATTAGAAGATGTATCTTACTATACATTATTAAAATAAAAATATGCAGTTATTACTAAAAAAAAAAGATAGGAATACATGCTTTATGAAGTTTTTTAACTTCTGGGAGCGTTTTCACCATTGTGTGCACCTGAGCTCAGCATCAGGGTTGTTAAACAACACGGAGCAGTCAGTGCAGAGATTATGTCAGTCTCATGTGTTGAGAGTCTTCGTTCTCTTTCACCGACCCTCTGCTTTTTCCAAGCATGAAGTTCTTTCTGGGGACTGGTCCCCTCCTGATAACATGCCCGAAGTCTGTGAGAGGAAGTTCCACCATCTTTGCTCCTAAGGACCCATCTGGCCACACTTCTTGCTAAATGGAATTGTATTTTCTTTTGGCAGCCCATAGTATTAGTCAGGATTCACACTTCAGACATGCCAGTACTGGTGACTTAGTGACAAGACATTGCACTGCCAACTCAAAAGTAAATGGTTTGAAACCACCAGCTCATCTGCAGGAGCAAAATGGTCAGTCTCCTCTTGTGTGATTTACTATCTCTGAAAACTCCCTTGAGGGTCAACTCTGAGTCGGTTCTGACTTAGTGGTATATAGTAATGACTTTGATGTTCTGATTGATGGTACATAATGTGACTAGACTACGACTCATAGGGAGCCTGTGAACCACAGTTCTGAACCCCGCCTTACCTGCACCACCCACTGTCTCCAATATATATGCTCAAGCCCATTGTTACAGTCCCCATGTCACCCCTTTTCTGGCATGATGTTCTTTCCCAACTGGCCTCTCCAGACAACATGTCCAAAGTATGCGAGTACATTTCACCATCTTTGCCTCTAAGGAGCATTTCAGTTCACTTCCTCCAAGATAGACTTATTGATTCTTTGGGCAGCCCATGGAATATACAGTAATCTTCCCCAGCACCACAATTCAAAAGCATCGATAATTCTCTCATCCGTAGTCGTTGTCCGACTTTCAGATGCATAGGCAATAATTAAAAAGACTATCTGCCACACCTTCGTCTCTAACATCGTTGCTCCTCAGCCCTTTGGAGAGGTCCTTGTTAGCAGATTTTCCCAGTGCAACATTTCCTTTCAATTATTAGCTGCTGTCACCATGAGTAAGGTAATCATGGATCTATAAAAAATTAAGTCTTTGACAACTCCAGTCTTTTCTCCATCTCTAGATGACAACATTGCTAGATAAAACTACATCTTACAGGGTAAAGATACTGCTAAAGGTAGGTATAAGGACATCTCGGGAGAGATATTAGAGAAGTTGCAAGAGCTTACAAGGTAGAGATGGGCAAAGTTCTGAGAGGAGGGGAAGGGAGGGTCTGAACAATCCAGCCGCCTCACTCAATCAGTGTGCACCCCTGGAGCGGGGTTTCCATTCTTACTCTTCACACTTTCCCCCTGCAGCCCTGGAAACTCTGGTGATTAGAATTCAAGAAGCTCACACCTTCCCAGATCTGACAATGAGACTGTCCCAGGAGGGCCCCGGTGGGATTTGTCTTCCATCTAAAATTCCATTTGGGGAATCCCAGCCATGCCCCAAGTGGAGTTGGAGGGGTAGTCGGCCAGGCGCGGCTCTGCTCTCTGGCACAGCTGTCACCATGGGGCAGAGGTGGCACCACATTGCAGACATTCCAGCTCTGGGGAATTTACGGACAACAGGTTCAGCAGGAGGCAAGAGCAGGGGCTTTTTATAGCCCTTGAACAGCCTAGAGGAAAGCTGATCTCCGAGAGAGAGAGAGAAGAGTGCACGTGTCTTTTCTAGGCACCATTCCCTCAGCGGTGCAGTCCTCAGATGCCCGCATCTCAAACTTGGGGCTGGAGTCCCTGCTGAGCGAGCTGTGGGGTGGAAGCACTGCTTGCACTCTGGGAGACAGGAGATGGGCATCCAGACCAGTTAATTCTCTCTATGCTTCAGTTTCCACACTTGTCAGGTTGAAGAATCTTAGTCCAGTAAGCCTCAACCCAGGCCACTTCCATTCTGCTGCCCATTTTTGTCAATAAAGTTTTACTGGAAAACAGCTTTGTCCATTCACTAAGCCTGGTGTGGTATGCTACAAAGACAGAGTGAGTCGTTGCAACCTTATGTCCCCTTGGCCCTATAATGGAGCCTTGAGAGTTGAGGGAGTTATGTGTTAACATTGCTAATAGGAAGGTCAGCAATTCTAATACATCAGCTGCTCCAGAGAAGACAGATGTGCAGACTCCTCCAGAAAGGCTGGTGTGGAGGATCATTAAGAGTCAGACCTGATGCAGTGGAAGTGAGTTTGGGTTTTGGCTTGGTCCTTTAAAGGATTGCCCTTGGGTTAGACTGTGGAGAGATCGGAAGTGTCTCCCTGGAGAACGAACTGTGCTGATAGGATTCTGGGGAATGAATCTCTGTCATGCCACACAAACCATATTACTAAGGATGGTGTTGGAAGGGTCCCAGGACACCAACCAGAATCTCAATCAGCAGAGCTGCTCTGGTTGAAGGGGGCAGGCAGGAAGGCTGAGTGTGGCCACCGCTTATGACCCCCTTGACAGCCCCTACAGAAGCACACAGATATCCTAGGCTTTGTCACAAAGGAATGGGAAACCCCTTAATGATTCCTCAGCCCTTCACTTTACAACTGGCTAACTGAAGCTCAAGGGACTGCATCGTTCCCAAGATCATGTGATGGGCTCCCATTCAGCTTTCCACAGAAGCCCTAACAAAGCGGTATTAGCAGAAAGCAGACCTGTATCTGCAGGGAGGAAGCCTGCCCTGTGACTGTAGAGCTTCCTGGTTACCATTGTGTGCGGTAGTCATGGGAGAATCTTGTTAACTCAGCAGTTTACAAGGATTCAGAGCTAGGGTTTGACCAAGACACATTACAAAGAATTCTCCATGTGAAAACCCAAAATGAGAGAAAACAATCATCATCAAGTCGATTCTGACTTATGACCACCCTACATGGTTCCCTCTATGGAGTTTTTCATAACTATGACCTTCCAGAAATCAATCACCAGGCCTTTCTTCCCACACACCTCTGGTTGAACTTGGACTGCCAGCCTCTGCATTAGTAGTCAGGTGCTTAATTATCCACACACAAGGGTTTAATTAAGGTATAGCCCTTCTTAGTTTTTCTGAGAGCACAGACACAAAAGAATAAAATGAAAATTGAATTGATAATCATTTTTTAAAGTAAATTCATTGACAAATACTTTTTTTAAAAAAAATCAAGGCCTTCCTTAAAATTGATATATTACTTTACTCATTTCTTTCTTCTTCTTTCTACTGTTAAATAGATTAAAAACATCTTCAGATCAGTGTCATCTTAGCATGGAGAAATTATGGTAATTTATACCAAAGCTTTCTTTGAAGATGGAATCAGATTTATTCATTTGTAGAATAAATATTTACTTTTCCTGCCCATTCTTGTCGAAGGGTTTGCTGAGAGTGGGTCCTGCTGATATAAACCCAGGGGGTATTTTTTTTTTAATCTTCACTTGAAGAAGAAAACTGATCTTCTGGGAGTATGCAAGGAAGCCAGGGAGACGGATCGCCTTTCCTCACCTCCAGCCAGCAACCAGGTGCAGCTCTCATGACCAAAGGAAGGGAGGGTTGCATCCCTGTCTTCGAGAACCTCACAGTGGGGCAAGGAAAGTAAGGCTTTGTCAAAATGCCTGTGATGTGAAGTCATCTGTGTAGGGTCCGCCAAAAAGAATATGGAAAGGAACACAGGGTTTAGAAAGGGAGCCTTAGTGGCACAGCAGTTAAGTAGATGCGTAACTTCTCACTGGAGTGGTGGTTCCAACCCACCATACTCATCCATGGAGAAAGGCCTGGCAATCTACTTTCATAAGATTATAGGAAGTCTAGGACACCCTCCCTCTAACACATGAGTCAAAATCGACTTGACAGCACCTAACAGCAACAAGAAGGTTCAAGGGATACTTTATAGCTGGGAACCTCAGGAATTCTGAGAGAATAGCATTCCAGACGGGAAAAATGAAAGAAATGGGAAATGGATAAGGACCTGCGATGGTTTTGTGGTTAAGTGTTCAGCAGCTAGCCAGAAGTCAGTCGTGGCCAACATGGCAAAATTGGAATGGTAAAATATGAGTTACTGTAATGATAACCAGAGAGGGAATTATAACAGATCAAAAATCCAAGAATGAGAGACTCAGACCCTGGAGAGCAATGCACATTCACAGATGAGCAGGGAACCCTTGTAGAGGAACAGGTCAAGAGATGTGTTGTTACATAATGTGCATTGTGCATGCTGCCTTCTTTTTCTAGGAGAGAAATGAAGTCTCTAGCAGGACATCAACCTGTAATTTTTCTTAACTTCTTATTGTGCTTTAAGTGAAACTTCACAAGGGAGAAAAAGGGGTGTCTGTTTAATTATTCATACAGATTTCAGTTTGCAGAATTAATTACAATGTTCACAGTGTAACCACACTCTTTCCTCTTCCTCCCTCTTTCCCCCTTCCATCTTTCTAACACTCCCTGCCATCAGAGCTCTCTCCCTAGGCAAGTACTGTGCTTTTCATCTTATAGAATGGATTATTTCCTAGTGTTATTATTCACCTTGTACGCTTGTCTTTTGTTTGGTGACTGTTGATTCACAGGGTTGAGTGTCATTCCAGGCTCAAAGGATTACTAAGGACTATATTCTCAAGGGTTCTACCCATCTCTATTTGACTAGCCAGCTTTGTTATTTATATGATAAAATTTTTTTGTTGTATTATTTTGAGTTCTGTTCCATTTTCCCCCCCTCCTACTCTGCCCAGAATTCTCTACTATGGTCCCTTTTAGAACAATCAGCAACGGTAACCAGGAATCATCCAGTTCTTCTGGGCTCAAGGTAGTGCAATTTGATGTTCATATGGTCCATTCATTCTTCGGATGACTTCGTGCCATTTTTTACCTTCTTCACTCTTTTTTTTGTTCTGGACAGGGAGAGTTTCAACTCAGAT
The DNA here is from genome assembly GCF_000299155.1 of Elephantulus edwardii. NCBI lineage: Eukaryota > Metazoa > Chordata > Mammalia > Macroscelidea > Macroscelididae > Elephantulus > Elephantulus edwardii. Next base: position 4,828,746 of record NW_006399880.1, on the reverse strand, counting down.
GCCACTCAGAAGTTCTTATGCGCTCCACCACTACTCACCAAAGCAGAAAAGAAAATGTTGTTTGTGTGGACTGCTATGTTAGTTGACCCTGATGCCCCCTGAGGCTAGGGTCCTGAGACTATAGGACTAGCAAGTCATTCCCTTATGGTAACTAGTTATGATAGAGAAGTTTACCTAACTCTCACCTTTTGGCTAGTCTACCATTAGTTGTATAGTTGAGTGCAATCAAGTCTCAACCAAGCCATAGCTGATTTTCCAGCAAGGTTTCAGAGGCAGTTAATTGCAAGAGAGGAGATTGTCCTTCTTTCTCCTGTGGACCAACTGGTGGATTTGAACTGCATGCATTCAGGATTTCAATGCAGCTTCTTACCATTAGGCCACCAGAACTCTCTAACATGTACATGAATCTATTTACAGCACATACATACAAATATGCATTTTATAACTATCACCTGGCAAACCCATGTATATAGGGTCACTAGTATAGTCCTTTCACCTGTTCATATCTGTTCATCTTTCCTGTCTACCTATGTATCCCCTTGTAGATTCATGCTTGATATTACCCATACTATAGGAGTGTGTGTGTGTATGAATGTTTACCTTTGATGCCTGTATTTCTTATGCATCTCTGCAATCTCCATTTTCTCTAGTGATTATTGTGTTGTATATTGCCTTTCCCTGCACCCAAGTTAGTGTGTCTAATATATAATTACTGATTTTTCTTCTCCTTCTCCTCTCCTTCTCTCTCTTTCTTCCATCTCTCCCATCTGGTAACCGTAAGAGAATATGTCTGTCTTTCTGTAAACTTTTCCTCAGCTTTTTTTTTCTGTTCCTTAGCTTTTTGTAACAGTAGATTCATACAATATCTGTCCATTTGTAGTTGGCTTATTTAATTTCATTTCATCAACTCCAGATTCATCTAAATTATATGATACTTTGTGATTTTTTTGTTATTCTTTAATGTTCCATAATATTCCATTGTGTGTATGTTCCACAATTTATCTGTCCATTTCTTGTTAAACATTTAGGTTGCTTCCATCCGTTGGCTGTGGTAAATAATGCTGCTGTGCATGGCTGTGCATATTTCTGTTTGTATTCCAGTTTTTCTTTCTTTAGGATGTGTGCCTACAAGTGATATTGCTGGATCACATGGCACTTAAATGTCCATATTTTTAAGGATGCACCAAATTGTTTTCCATAGTAGTTGTACCATTTTAAATCCCCAACAGCAGTGAATGAGAATTTCAATCTCTCCATGCCCTCCCTAGAACTTGTTTGCTGTCTTAGAAAATTTTGTCTCTGTTATTGAGGTGAAATGGCATATAATTGGATGACACATAACAACAACAACAATAGTTAATGGGAACTCTGATGGCTTAGTGGAAAGAGTTTCACTACCAAGCCAAAGCCACAAGGTTCAAATCCACTAGGTATTCCATGGGAGAAAAATGGACAATTAATGCCTCTGAAAACTCACTGGATGGTCAGCTGTGGGTCCATTACAACTCAATAATATACAACAATAACAATAATAATTAGCAAGGGAGCCTTTGTAGCTTGTTATTGTTAAGTGCTATGGAGTCGAATATGACTCATAGCAACCCTGTGGGAAAAAAATAAGAAATGTGTTCTATCCTGTGTTATCCTCACAATTCCTGACACACAAGAGACCATTGTGGCAGTCACCATGTCAATCCACCTGGTTGAGGGTCTTTCCTTTGCTTACCCTCCACCCTTCCAGCATCATGTCCCTCTCCAAGAAATAGCCCCTCCTAGCAACATGCCCAAAGTATGTAAAGTGAAACTTCATCATTCTTGCCTCCAAAGATCACTCTGGCTGCACCCTCTCCAAGATATATCTGTTCATTCTTTGGGAATATTCAGTGCTCTTCTCCAGCACCACAGCTCAAAGGCATCAGTTCTTCTATCATCCCTATTCATTGTCCAACTCTCAGATTAATAGCAAGTGATTGGAAAAACTATGGCCTGAATCAGATGCACCTTAGTCCTCAAACTGACATCATTACTCCTTAATAATTTTAAGCGGTCCTTAACTGCAGAGCTCCAGGCTAGAGACTCGATGTTGAGACTTAGTGGTGAGGAACTGTACAGCCAACCCCAGTTCAAATCTACCAGCCACTGCACGGGAGAAAGGCAATCTGCTGTGAAATTTACTGCCTCTAAAAACCCATTGTTAACCATCGGTTGGTTCTAACTAAGTGGTACTCAGCAACAACAATAGTTAATGAGGGATCTCAGGTGGATTAGTGGTAAAGAATTCCACTGCTAACCCCAAGGCAAATGGTTTGAATCCACCAGCTTCTCTTCCACAGAAAGATGAGCAATCTATTCCTGTGTAATTTATAGTCTCAGAAAACCTGCTGGAGGAACACCTATGGTCTGACTTGGTGGCACAAAGCAAAAACAATAACCAATGATCTTGACCATTTCTTTATATGTTTGTTGGCCATCTAAACATCTTTGGTGAAACGGCTTTTCGTGTCCTCTGTTAATTTTTTAATCGTTGTTGTTTGTTGTTAAGTGTCATGGAGTCGTTTGCAACCCATAGCGGCCCTATGAACAAAAGTCTTCAACACTTTCATATGTGACTTTCATACTTTCTCCAGGTTCATAGGGTTTCCAGAGGCAAGCTGTTTCGGAAGTGGATGCCACTCCTGCTTCCAATCTTGTTTCAACTGGGGAGCGCCACCAAACATGTCCACCATGGGTAACTGTTATCGCATTTAACACATCAGTGTCACAGTGTTCAGCTTCACAGCGACCACGAGTTGCCTCTGTACAGCAAGTGGACACATCAGGGCTATATGACCTAGAAGAATATTTCACAAAAAATAAAGACAGGCCCGAGGGCCGTGGATTCGAGTCACCCACCTTTGGCTTGGTAGCATCACCTTCGGTCCACTAGGCCACCTGGTCTCTCTCTATGTTGTCTTTTTGTCGTTGAGGTATTAGAGCTTTCTGTACATTTTAGAGGTTAGTTCTTTGTCAGATATGTCATTATCAATTTTTTCCCCTCTAAATCTCTAGGTTCTCTTGGAGAAGTCTTTTGATATACATAAGGATTTCCTTTTCATAAGGTCCCGGTTACATAGTTTATCTTCTGCTGTTTATGCCTTCCTGATTACATTTGGTAGTCTATTTATGCCACCAATTAGGATCTCTAAGTTAGCTTCTGTTTTTTCTTTGATGATCTTTATGGTTTAGATTTTACATTCAGGTGAGTTAGTTTTTAATATAGTGTGGGGTATGGATCGTATTTCATTTTGCTACAGATGAATATCCAGTTTTACCCAGAATATTTTTAAAGAGACTGCCTTTCCCCCACTTAATTTATTTCAACTTTTTCTCAAAGACCAGCTGTCCATAGGTGGATGGATTTAACTTCTGCAACCCACAATTAAAGTTCTTGTGCAATCACATTTCACAAATTCAGGTCCACCCTGATTTCATTTCATTTCATCAACCATGACTGAACTGGTTCAAACTCATCAGCTACCGCATGGGAGAAAGCTGGAGCAGTCTGCTTCCCTAAAGGCTACAGCCTTGGGAACTTTATAGTCATGTAAAGAATTCCCACAAACATAATGTTTTGTTTTGTAATTTTTCTTTTTTCTAAAATGGGGCACATGGAAGTCTGTTTAGGTTGCTAAGCAGCAAACCAAAGCAGAGAAGTAAAGAGACATTAAAGGGTGCCTTTATATCCTTTACAGAAGTAGGGCCTTATCTTCCTTAGGCCCCTAAGTGGGAGTGTCACAGCCCTTTAGAAGTTCTTTTGCTTGTGATTTGTAACTAATAATAGAAGCAGATAATGCAGTTGCTGAGTGCCTCGGCTGTGGTGTCAGATTGCTCAGGTTTGAATCCTAGCTGTACTCCTTACACTTAACCCCCCTGGTGTCTTTACACTAAAAGTGGAGATAATGATCAAACCTTCCAAGAAGGAAGAATTAGATCCATGCAGGGAAAGCACTCAGCATATAAAAAGCATTCCATTTAAAAAAAATCACTAGAAGAGCAGAGTCTAGTGACTGGGCTAAGGGGGCCAAAGGAATAGGAAAGATTCAATGGATACTCTAAGACAGGGTAATAATAGGCATAGGTCAATAGTCATTAATTATAAAAAATGAAAAGTACTTGAGTGATTGAATGAAACACAATGTAAATGAAAAATTGTATAAAATGTAATGCACTTTAATGAAATACAATGTAAACCAATTATTATATGCAAACTATTTAAAAAATAAATTTAAAAAAAAGAAAAAAACCCAAATGTTTCAAGTACAGGTTTGTAAAATGATTACCTTTCTTCATAAATTAGAGGGGAACGCATGTCATCTCTAGAATGCGTTCAGTCTGGATGCTGGCACAGTCTGCAGGAAAGGATGGGATTACAGGGCATCTGGGCAGAGCCACAGGGGCAAGGAGAGCCTGTGACAATATCTTATCATCAGTGGCACAAAGTGAAATTGATGTTCTGGGCTCTGGGGAGCAATTAGAGGATTGGAGGTAGGAGAGAGTTATGATAAGTACTGCAATTTGGGAAAATTATTAAGGCCAGCCATGAGATGAGTTGGTGTGACAAGCAGTGACCGGTTAGGAGCTAGTAGGAACAGTAACAGATATTTCAGGGGAGCAGTGGATTTTGTGAGATTAATTTACCTTTTATAGAAATGATTATATAAAAAAATTCTCAATAAGCAATCTGTTGCCATCATATCATTCCCAACTCATGGCGACCTCGTGTGTTACAGGTAGAACTCTTCTGTGGGATTTTCTTGGCTGTGAGCTTTATAACGACAGATCACCAGGCTTGTCTTTCATAGTGACTCTAGATGAGCTGGAACCACCAGACTGTCAGTTAGTGAGCAAATGAAGATCTTTTCAGGCACCCGGAGACCTAAGTTAAAAACAGAGACATACAAAACTTCAAACTGTTCATTTTCAGACAGTACAAAAATTGTACAAATTGGCTAGCCTAATAGGACATCTTGAAGAAGAATGACACAAAAATTGATGCCCTTGAGCTGTAGTATTGGAGAAGTGAAGGAAATACTCCATGGACTGCCAAGAGAACAAACAAATATGTCTTAAGAGAGAGTGCAACCAAGGTGCTCCTTCGAGGTGGGGATGACAAAGCATTCCAGTTATTGGAAATGGACATGCTTGGAAAGATGGATAGTCAGTAAAAAAGAATAAAACTGTCAGGGAGATGGGTTGACACAGTGGCTGTAACAATGGGCTCAAGTATATCAGAGATGGTGAGGGAGACAGGGTTCAGATCTGTTGTTCATAGGGTCGCCATGAGTTGTACTGGACTCAGCAGCACCTAACAACAACAGTAATACAATGAGAAACTCTGGTGGTACAGTAAGCACTCAACTACTGACAGAAATGTCAGCAGTTCAATCCCACTAGCTGCTCTTCAGGAGTTCTGGTGGCCTAGTGGTAAGGAGTTACCCTGCCACTCCAAAGGCACTTGGTTCAAATCTGCCGGCTGTTCCATGAGAGAAAAATGAGCAGTCTTTTTCTGTGTGATTTACTGCCTTTGAAAACCCGCTGGAGGGTCAGCGCTGCATCAGCTCCAACTCAGTGGTACATAACAACAACCTAATGACAGCTGTTCTTCAGGAGGAAAAAACCTGGCCATCTGCTCTGTTAGATGTCAATATAACTGAACCGTATAGGGCAGTTCAGCTCTACTGTCTCCTATAGTGTGGCTCTGAATCAGAATTGACTTACAACAATAGGGAGCTCTGGTGGCCTAGTGGTAAGGAACCGCGTTGCAAACTCGAAGTTCAAATCCACCAGCTGCTCTGAGGGAGGGCATTTTCCTGTTATGTATGTTATTACGTAACAAAAATAGTAACAGTGGGACAGCAAAGAAGACAATGGATCTTCAATCAAGACATTTATACCTGTAACTTTCAACCATAATTTTCTTGAGTGCCTACAATGAATGCCCCTGCAGTCAGGGATACTCCCAGGGGTGCCCTCCAGCCCCTAGGTGGCTAGGGTCCCTAAAGTCTAGATTCTCGGGGGCATTGGCTCAGATCCAAATCCAGGGTTAGCTCTGGGAGATCTTTGCAAGGTAAAGGAAAGAGGGGGCAGGAAAGGGTTTAATCCAAGAGCATAAAGCCAATAAATGTGGAGATAGTCCTTGAAACTGGCTTCTGGCTTCAAAGTCTGTGTTCTCTCTCCACACCAAAGCACAGTATAGCCTAGCTGATAAGACAGAAAGGTTCAAACCCTGGCACCTGTGACCTCTGGTAAATTCTTTAACCTCTATTGGCCTCAGTTTCTTATCAATAAAACCAAAATGAGACAGATGCCTATTACAGAGGGCTGTTCATGATGATTAAAAGAGGTAGTTGTTGTTGCTGTGTGCCATAGATTCAGAACCAACTCATAGCTGACCCTCCATCAGACTCTCAGAGGCTATAAATGATACAGGAAAAGATTGCCAGTCTTTCTTCCCAGAGCAGCTGGTAGATTTGAACCACTTGCTTTTGGGTTGTCAGCACAACTCCTTACCCACTATGTGAACAGAACTCCCTAAAGACAGCGATAGACACAGAGACTATTCCACACTGGAATATTATACAACTTTGAAAATGAATAGTCACCATGACAACAGTAGAGATGAAGCCTAGTGATAGTACATTAAAAGAAAAGGAGTTAGTCACTAAAGATCACCTGTAGTTTACATTCTTTTAGAAAGTTTGAAATGACTATATATTCATTTCCTCCTATCTTTTTTAAATTAATTTTAATGAAAGTTTACAGAGACTTAGGGTTTCCCGTCATTCATTGCTGCACTTTTCTCCCTGCCCACACCCTCCCCCCAATTAACTTTTCTCTTTGATGACTAAAAGAAAAACTCTTTCTTAACGCTATGCAATCCCTCCCCCTAAGCCCATTGCACTGTGCAGCCTTCATTCTGGACTCCTGTCATGACAATAACACCTAATCATATATCCCTTTTAAACAGTTCTCTGCCTCATCTGTTGCAATGCAGTATTCATCATTCCTCCCCTTCTTCTCTGTCTTCATTCAACCCCATTGTCAGTTCTAGTTTACAATAATGGCCCTATGCAATATTTGTCGTTTCATGATGGAGATATTTCACTCAACATAATGTCCTGTAGGGTCATCCTATCTAAAACATAATAGAAACTAAAACATTGGTCTCTATTAACCTAGAAAAGCAGAGGAAGGAGGCAAATCAGCAGGAGGAGAAGTATATTGAATATATGGCTCATTGTCTCCATGAACAACTGCCTCCTTTGCCATGAGGCCGGAATTGGACGGTGACCCACTGCTAATACTGAATATTTTGATCAAAGATCCCATAGAATAATCTCAATCAAACATGTGGGATTTCAAAACAAAATTTCAAATTTTTATGGACTCAAAATATTCTTGAATAATGAAGTTAAGATGAACCCTTAAAACGATTGTTGTTAGGTACCATCGAGTTGACTATGACTCATACTGACCTTATGAACAATAAATCTGAACCTTGCCCTATCCTGATCATCTGTCATGCTCAAGTCCATTCTTGTAGTCACTGTGTCAGTCCATCTTTTTTTTTTTTTTTAGGTTGGGCTTTTGGGATTTATTTTTGATAGAAAAATCTTCTACCCCATGCCTTGCCTCCGCCTCCCTCCTAAAAGTTTTAAGGGATGCATCAAAGATGAGGAGACTTGAGTAGTTAGTTACTCTGGTGGTTTTTACCTAGACAAGTGTGTCAGTCCGTCTTGTTGAGGGTCTTTCTCTCTTTTCCTGACTTTCTGTGTTTTCCAGCATGATCTCTGTCTCCAAGTACTGGTTCCTCCTGAAAATATGCTCAAAGTAAGTGATCTGAATTTTCAGCATCCTTGCCTCTATGGACCTAGTGGTTGAACTTCTTTCAAGATGGATGTTTGTTCTTTTGGAAGCCCATGGTATATTCAATACTCTCCACCAACACCACAGTTCAAAGTCATCAGTTCTTCTTCAGTCTTCCTTATTCAGTGTTCAATTTTTAGATGTCTAAGAAATAATTGACAATACTATGGCTTGAATCAGGCCTTAATCTTTATATTGGCATCTTCCTCTTTAGCCATTGAAGAGCTCCTTGACAGCAGATTTCCCCCAATGTATCATGTCTTTTGATTTATTGACTACTGCTACATTGGGTATTGATTGTGGATCCAAATAAGCCATGCATTTCAAACCCATCAGCTGCTCCATGAGAGAAGGATGGGCAGTATCCTCCCGGCTGATTTACTGACTCTGAAAACTGCTGGAGGGTCAGCTGTGGATCAGTTCTGACTTGATGACATACAACAATGACAATAAAGGAAATCATTGACAACTTCACTCTTTTCTCCATATATTATGATGTTGCCTGTTGGTCCCGTGGTGTGGATTTTTGTCTTCTTGATGTTGGATGTACGCGATATTGAATGCTGAAGTCTTTGATCTTCTGTAGTAAGTGTATCAAGTCTTCTTCATTTTCTAACAGCAAGGTTATACTATCTTCATAATGCAGGTTGTTAATGACTCTTCCTCCAGTCCTAATGCCACCTTTCTTCATCAGAATTCAGCTTCTTCAATTATTTGCTCAGCATTAACTAGATATAGAGAAGGAATGTCATCTTGAAGTACACCTTTCCAGATTTTAAATCATACGATGTTCCCTTCTTCTGTTTAAACAACTACTTCTCACCCTATGTATATAGTCCACATGAGCACAACTGTTCTGAGATTCATTCTTCTCAATATTAACCATAATTTGTCATGCATTACATAGTCAAATACCTTTTAGTAAAATTATATACCTCGTGCTACAGAAAGTTGGAAACAGTAAAGAAGGAATAGTAGTCGAAAAGTATGGACTTGGTTATAGAAATGAGGCTGGAAATAGGA